>NC_053168.1:44669918-44827418 GCF_016835505.1 Polypterus senegalus
TATAAATAATAATATGAAATAAACAATAATAACAAATAATAACAACAGTTATTATAATGTTACTAATGATGTCAGAACAGTATGTAATCTCAAAAATAATCCTTTGTGTGGTAAATCTTAAAGCATGGTGAAAGACACAATCTAACGTTACAGTTGGGTCTATAATAGCAGAACAGCACACTCCACATGTATGAGTTGGATTCTGTGTTTTTTTTTTTCATTTTATTTTCTTTTTGGTGACTTGTGAATCGCTTTCTTGCACCCAAAAGACAAAGTTGAGTCTAAGTATTTATGGAAAATCAGCTTTATTCAACTTGAAACAGGAACAGCGAGGTTATTTATTGCAGCGGGTGCTACCTCTCTACTACACACAGACACAGCAAATAGGCAGGGCTGGGGCCAGGTCAGTGGCCAAGTTATAATGTTGCCCTTATCACAGACGTGTTGTGTGAGGAGGCGGTGAGCTTGTCATTGCCTCTGTGGCGCTGTGAACCTGCAATGTGCTGCAAACCTGCAAGGCACTGTGAACTTACAGTTGCCTTGGCAACGGACAGGCAACCCTTGACAAACGTGTCAGTTGCGTTTTGGTGTGTCGCCCCGTTGGGTAGGGTCTCAAAAGAGTTAAAAAATCTCACAATATAATCAATAAAATGTCTACAAATAAGATGGTCTTGATTGATCCACGATGTGCTTGGTCGACTGCGTCTCTTTAGCGGTAGTATGGACGGTTGATGTACAGCAATAATTTTTTTATAAGCTGGCATGTAAAGTTTGCATGAGATACAGTTTCACCAATTTCTGTTTGTATAACATAAATGCATTCCAAATGCACTGTTCCACCAGATGACAAAATATCTTTTATTAGTATTTCTTTTGTTGCCTCCGCATAACGGGATAGAAAGTCAATTTTTGATTTGCCTGATTTACGCCACCCATTGTGCTATTGTAGTCCACCACAGCACAAGGCTTTGTAACCTGCTGTTGTCTTTTGCCTATACAGTAACGATAGCTGCATTATGTACAGTGACAAGAAGACAAACATCTTTCTTGTCCTTCCATTTCAGAGCAAGCGCTTTACCCTTGTGCCAAGCTACTAGTGCACCTTGCTGTAATTTAGCTCTGCCAAAGTCTTCAGGCATGCCACGACAGTTAGGACGCACTGTTTCATATGCGTCAGTCTTTCTTTGCAGCAAGATGTCAAATAGCCATGGCGAAGTATAAAAATTGTCCGTGGTTACATAGGAACCTTGATCCAGCAGATCATCTATCAAAGTCGTCACTGATGACATAGCAAGTTGTACTGATTGTCCCTTTCTCTGTGTACAGAACCAAATTACAAATGTATCCTGTTTTAGATTCACAAAGCTCATAAAGCTTTATGCCAAATCGTGCTCTTTTTGACCCGATGTACTGTATCCATGACAGGTTGCCCTTATAAGCCATGAGACTTTAATCAATGCTGGCAACATAGTCCAGAATTTAAACGCTCCGAAATTTCGCTGCAATTGCCTGGTATATCTCCCAAATGTCCTTCATTTTGGGTGCCAGATGGGTATTCTCATCAAAGGCTTCATTGTTAGTAAAGTGCAGATATTTCATAATTACTGAAAGCTGACTACACTTACACTCAGACATAATTTCTCCAAAGAATGGCATCACTGTCAGCACTTTCACAGCCCAAGTACCGTAGATACTCGCCTAGTAGTCGACCTCGCAGATAAGTTGAGTGTATTGTTTAAACCGAAAATTATGAAATTTGTTATGACCCGCGTATAAGTCGAGGGTAAAGCTTGACAGACTATCAAATTCTTTGAATTTCATAATTATACCCAATGTACCTGGGCCCAGACTTTCAACATTTTAATCTTTGAAGAATTTTAGTAAGCCAAAATTAAAACTCCAAAAACATTTTTATTCATTTACTTACAGTTACAATATTTCAATTAAATTCGTATTCAGATCCCTCGCATATAATAAAGTGGCCCTAAGTGTCTTCTTCAAATCCTTCAAAGTCTGACTCTTGTTGGGATCAGAGCTTAAAATAGCAGCCTGACATCCCAATTATACTGAATGTGGGATGTGGGTGGAGTTGTCGGGGTTTTGGGGGGTGGAGTTTTGGGATTGAGTGTTTGTTGATGGCGTGGTGGGGCTCTTGTGTTTTTGGTCTCTGTTAAGCTAAAACAGGCACCTTAAAAAGAAGAAGATAATAAAGTCAACCATTGAGCAGTCAAGCCTTATATGTCACTCCCTGCTGTAAATTAGGAGGAGGGAACTCAGGGACAGGGTTTTACCCCAGAGCACGTTGCTCTGGCCCTGGAGCTTCACACCACTGGACATGAAGAAGGAGAAGCTCCAGTGCGTCACCCCGACCACAGTCCGGAGACAGGCAGGAAAGGTAACACTGGGGGCTTGTCCGGGATTATTCCTGCCAGCACTAGTGAGTGACACAAGCTTGTAAAATGAAAGAAAATTGGTGCATTCTCTCGGTGGAGTGTGTAACTAGGAAACTGTGAATGGCGACAAGACTAGGGGTAGACGCTGACCTGGAAGCAGAGTTTTCCAAAGCCACCGCAATTAGCACCAACCCCTTTAGGACATCGCCCACGCAAGAGGAAACTATGTCCCACCGTTTTCCACTAGTAAACTGGGAGAAAAGTGTCGAGGATGGGATTGTCAGACGCGAACGTGAGCGCCATTGTAACCCTTTCGTACAGACGCCGTGGACCGAACTCCGAGAACATGCGGACTCGGTTGCTATAAAGCCTGAACTGTTTTGTGAAGAGTATTACTCGGCGATTCGACCGCACACCTCCGGTACCAATCCGTTTATTTTGTATGTAACAAACAAAGATACTTATGACAGCGGGATCGAGACCCATTCATTGATATTGCGCTTTAAAATCCGGTGCACCTTATGGTCCGAAATACTGTATGTTTCTAGTTACCGCCATCTACTGGCAGCTAATGGTATGTTTGTTATCCAAAACCTGCAAAAGCTAACGCTCAAATTCAAGTGCGGTATTTTACAGTTTAACACTAGAATTACCAGAGCCTACGAAAAAACTCGTAATTCCGTCCCACCTTAAACTGCTTCTTAAATCCCTTCACACCTCTCCGCCAGCGTCCTTTGTCTTCTAAATGTGCTGATAAAGAGAAGCTTGGAGCAGCCGGCTATTCCATCCCCCCACCAATTTAGAACGTGCACAAACTTCAGCTTGATTGAGTATCTGGGAGTGAAGTGGAGTTTTAGAGTGGAAATAATAGATCGTTATTTGGAACACACTCATTTCATGTCTGTTCCGTTTCTACAGTAATCTGTGTCAACACATTGTTAAAACAGAAACGTTTTTTATATTCTAGTAGTAGATGACAAAATGTAGGCATAAACTACTGTATGAAGCCTGAAGTCCAAATAGCAAAGAAACATTTTCACAAGAATAACACAATTGCGCTTTTATTTAAAAATATAACTGCAGAAACAAAAAGCCGCCTTAACATGCGACATTGACAGCAGTTTATTGTAACTGCCTCTGTGGTTCAATAGACTCATCCCCCGCTTGGGAATCAAGAGGTCATGAGTTCGATCCTGCGCCCCTCCGTTTTGAGAAATAAACTGCTCTTAGACTTACTGTTTTAGAATAAAAGCATACATTTGATTTCAGTCTGTAACAGACGGTGCAATTTATGATCCTTGTAAAGGTTAGCTTTTTTAATTCACTTTTCATTCTCTCAGTCGCGTTCAGAATCAATCCATACAACCCCATCTGACACGGCTGTTTTCACTAAAGACGCGCTATAGCTCTGCAGTGTACCACGATGCAAACTAACGCCAAATTCAAGTGCACCTTTTCCTGTAAGAAGCAATGTACACACTTCTCTCTATGCTGTGGTTTCTATTACACACCTGAAAGAAAGAGACAATACATGTGAAAATATCCAGCATACAGCAACATGCGGGGACTGGCAGGAACACTCAATAAAACTGAATAAAAAGAAAATCAAGTGACGGTGAGATAAGAAGAAGGCAGCTTCGCCAGCGTCTGTGTGTCAGAACCGGGTGGGGAGGCGTTAGTATGCATCGTGGTACAACGCAGAGCTATAGCGCCTGTATTCTGTTTCTTTTGTACTCCAGGGCATGCAGAGGAGAGAATAGTAAAGAGCAGTAAGTTCGGCGCTATATGCAATCATCAGACACTCCCCATCTGCCCGTTGTTTTGTTATACTTTTCAATACATATGTTCCTGTGGAGCATGCTCAAAAATACACGTAATGCCACGAAAAGTGCACGCAGACACTTCATTTCACAAACAAAACAAGTGCACTTTTATTCAAAACTACCTGTATAACCAAGAAAAAGAAAGCAAGTTACAGTAGGCGATTGATACGACAGCTTGCATGGTGCAATGCTAAGAAGTGCAGATTTTCATTCCGTGCTATATAAAATCATCACATTCAAATATTAACAGTTCCCACACACCCAAGGACCGTCCTTCCTACATTTACGACACGTGTACTTGTTGCCGTGTACACACCTCTCTGTGCTATGGTTTCTATTACACTGAATGAGCACCTGACACTGTACTTTCTTCCCTGGGGAAGGTCCGCATCAGAGAATTTCCAGTTCCTGCATAAATTCACACCCGATCTGACGCTGTTCGCTTTCAAATAATATTGCATTAGTGCGATTATATTTTCACATATATTGTCTCTTTCTTTCAGGTGTGTAATAGAAACCACAGCATAGAGAGAAGTGTGTACATTGCTTCTTACAGGAAAAGGCGATGGAAAAAGTGCACTTGAATAAAAGTGCACTTTTGTTATACTTTTACACCAATATATGTTCCTGTGTTTGAACGACACGGGCAGATGGGGAGTGTCTGATGATTGCATATAGCGCCGAAGTTACTGGTCTTTACCATTCTTTCCTCTGCATGTCCTGGAGTACAAAAGAAACAGCATACAGCAACATGCGGGACTGGCAGGAACACTCAATAAAACTGAATAAAAAGAAAAGCAAGTGACGGTGAGATACGAAGAAGGCAGCTTCGCCAGCGTTTGTGTGTCAGAACCGGGATGGGGGTTTGGCGTTAGTATGCATCGTGGTACACTGCAGAGCTATAGCGTCTTTAGTGAAAACAGCCGTGTCAGATGGGGTTGTATGGATTGATTCTGAACGCGACTGAGAGAATGAAAAGTGAATAAAAAAAAAAAGCTAACCTTTACAAGGATCATAAATTGCACCGTCTGTTACAGACTGAAATCAAATGTATGCTTTTATTCTAAAACAGTAAGACTAAGAGCAGTTTATTTCTCAAAACGGAGGGGCGCAGGATCGAACTCGTGACCTCTTGATTCCCAGGCGGGGGCTGAGTCTATTGAACCACAGAGGCAGTTACAATAAGCTGCTGTCAATGTCGCAAGTTAAGGCGGCTTTTTGTTTCTGCAGTTATATTTTTGAATAAAAGCGCAATTGTGTTATTCTTGTGAATATGTTTCTTTGCTATTTGGACTTCAGGCTTCATACACTATATAGTTTATGCCTACATTTTGTCATCTACTACTAGAATATAAAAACGTTTCTGTTTTAACAATGTGTTGACACAGATTACTGTAGAAACGGAACAGACATGAAATGCGTGTGTTCCAAATAACGATCTATTATTTCCACTCTAAAACTCCACTTCACTCCCAGATACTCAATCAAGGCATGAGCTGAGAGAAGTTCGTGCACGTTCTAAATTGGTGGGGGGATGGAATAGCCGGCTGCTCCCAGCTTCTCTTTATCAGCACATTTAGAAGACAAAGGACGCTGGCGGAAAGGTGTGAAGGGATTTAAGAAGCAGTTTAAGGTGGGACGGAATTACGAGTTTTTTCGTAGGCTCTGGTAATTCTAGTGTTAAAGAATTATTTGGTTAAGTCGACTTTGTGTTTTTGAATGAATTTTAAGGCATAAATTTTTCAACTTATACATGAGTATCTACGGTAATTCTCAGTTCTAATGCTTATGCAAGATGCATCTGTACAGTTGCCTGAGTGAAACTCAGGAATAACACTTTTAGCACGTTTTTTACAGCCCGAGTAATGCTCGGGTCTGACGCTGAGGAGGTTACTCCAATCTTGAAGTAGTAAATGTATGTACAGTGGAACCTCGGTTTGCGAGTAACTTGGTTTACAATTGTTTTGCAAGACGAGCTAAATTTTTAAATAAATTTTAACTTGATAAATGAGCGATGTCTTGCAATACGAGTAGTATGGATACACTTTGTCTGCTGAGCGTCATGTGATCACAACTGAGCTGTTGGTTCTTCTCTCTCTTGTGCGTCTCTCTCTCCTTATCTCTCTTGCTCGCGCGTGCGTCTCTCTCTCTCTCTCTCTCTCTCTCTCTCATCTTTCGCGCGCGTCTCTCTCTCCTTATCTCTCTCGCTCATGCGCGTATCTCTCTCTCTTCTCTCGAGGACAATCGTCTCCTATTCTCCGTCTGCATGTCCGCGATTATTTTTGGATACACTTATACGGCGAACTGCTACAGCGCTGGGAGACTGCGATTGCTTTGGGGCACTCTTCCGCTTGTCGTCCCGTTGGGTGGAATCCCACAAGAGTTTAGAAACTCACTCACACCAGCCATGATTCTTTTTAAAGGTAAAGTGCAGGTTAATTTGTTTTATGTATTTTTACTTTATATTTTGTATTAATCATTTTTATATGAATAGTTTTGAGTTGTGGAACGAATCATCTGAGTTTCCATTATTTCTTATGGGGAAATTTGCTTTGATATACGAGTGCTTTGGACTGTGAGCACGTTTCCGGAACGAATTATGCTCGCAAACCGAGGTTCCACTGTATATGTTTTTCAGCATTACAGAAAGATCCTCCTAAGCTTTGCATTATTTCCCAAGTTAAAGAAAGCAATACTATAAATATTTATAAAATTTGTATCAAATGATCGATTAGAATCTATTTAAACACCAAACTCTGATTTATTTATTTATTTATTATTTAAATTAAACATTTTATTGCTTGTATGGATTTTTACTTGCTTTTAAAAAATTCAAATCAAACTTGACAAAACTAAGTTCAAATCAACCTCCACCCATGAGGAAGAGAGCTAGGCCAAAAGACAGAGTAAAAATTTAGGGGAGTAGGGGAAGAAAAGGGGGAGAATATCTTTTCCTCAATTTAAATGATTATTCTAAAATGTTATTGATTAGATCCTGCCCGGTTTTAAAAAAGTGAAAATTAGATATTTTCCAATTTCAAATAGTATATAACATCAATTACCCACTGACTTAAAAGAAGTGAGTTAGGGTTCTTCCAGTTGAGTGTGCCAATATTGAAGTAAAGGCAATTACAGTTTGTTTTCCCTTTTCCACCAAACTCTTAATTAATGAATTGAGAGTGAAAGTGGGACCATCGGTCAGGGTACATTCAGGTAGCATATTTTTTCAAAAGCTTCAGGACCAAGCACCAGCATTTTGGTTTAGTCAGAATTCTAAAAAAAAAAAATAACTGCAAGCTGTCTTACATCTAATATTTGTCATTAAAGTTTGTTTTAGAAAACTGACACACTTCACCTGGTTTAAATGAGATATACAGCTCCATATCACTTGCAATGCTTGTAAATTATATGACTGAGGGGTAAAGTATTCAGGGAGAACAGCAAAGGACCAAGCACCAAGCCCAGAGGGAAACCTCAGATTATTCATTGTTTACATGTACAAACTGGCAGTGGGCATTTCGATAGAATCTAAACTAGGAATGTGTGTGCTCACTTATGTCAAGTTTTTTTCAACAGTATATAATGGTTTATATTATCAACTCAACACTAACACCCAACAACAGAAGTAGAGAAATGTAGTCACAATGAACGAAAAAGTATAGGTTAGTGGTTCCCAAAGTGTGGTATGCATACTCCCAGGGGTATGTAAAGACTTCAAGAAAAACATACTTTTTTTGGCAAATTTTACAATATAGCATCCGCTGTCTCTGTTCACTCACTTTTCTTCACCTGTTGAGCTGCACTGCGAATACTCCCTCTAGTTTATGAAAGTTGTAAGGGAAACTACAGTTACTCAAAACTGCGTTCTTATTTCAGAACTTTCAGTGAAGGAAAATAGTGCGGCCGCTTACTATTTGCATCTGTAAGAGACATTTGGCAGACTTATTGTGTTAAACGTTCTCTAAAGTACATGTTTATACAATTTGTTAAAGTCAGCTAAAGCTAAATGTTCTATTGAAGCTACCCAAGGAGCCTGACACAGCAGCTGAAAGCAGTGGTTCATCTGGTACTTAGGAGTGCTTCCCTCCGACTTGTGTCAGCATGTCATAGCAAAAAAAGCAACAAACAAGTGACCTAGTGAAAAATAGCCTGTGATTAAGAGGCCTATACCCTTCAGATTGCTTCATGACTGTGATTGGCTCTCACAGTTAGACAATATTTCTGACATTTTTTCTCATTTAAATTACTTAAATATCTACTTCTGGGTTTTAATCCATAATATATTTGATGAGTGTGATAAAACGAAAGCAAAGATTAAAAACCTTCCATTTTAGTCTTAATGTCTAGATGAGAATATCCAGGTTTTTCCTTCCCTGAACAAATTCTTGTCTGCAAACCAACCTCTCATTCAGACTTTGTCAAACAAGACAACAGTGAATATCTTGTGCATTTGGGTGTGCAGTTATGTATATAGTTTTTGTGATTGGTGGTGCGTTGGTTTAAATTCATAATTCTTCCAAATGCCAAATGCCACACCAGCACCTGGACTCCTGATCTTCCACTAAGTCAACATGAAAAATTGATAGAGATTGCTGTCAACAGCAGACATTTATTAAAGTTTACATAATGAATATCCAGAGCTTTTAAATGTGGCTGTTGTTTTCCTGCTGCCATTCTCAACCACATTCCTCTGTGAGAGTGCTTTTTCTGGACTTGCTGCACTACAATCGAAGTACAGGCATTGACTTTCTATTAAGAACAGTTCAAGACTAAAACTGTCACAAATTTCACAAAACCTATAGAAACTATGCTAACAAGAAGCAGTCACACTTAGTTACTTACTTACTGCATTAATGGTGAGTAGAATAATAAATAGAATAGAAAAAAATAAAATGCTTTTTGTTATCATGTGAAGTCTATATACTGAGTGACAATTATTGTGACTTGTGTGAACAGGGCATTCTTAAGTTAGTACACGGAGAGACTGTGGAGTTGAAAAGGGGAACCAGTCTTAAAAGGTTGGGAACCACTTGTGTAGGTCTTTCAGTACTTTGGCTAAAGCAGTCTGTTTGCTGTGATGTGTTCTAAAACCTGATCAAAAAGGTTCAAAAATATTTTTTCTTTTCAAAAAATATGCATAACGTTTACCTACAGCTTGAGGATTTTATAGATGAAAGAAAGATAAGAAATATGTTTATATGTCATTAACAGGTCTCTAGGGGGTCACAATTTGGTTTCTTGATGAGATGTTTAATAACAGCCATTTTAAAAGATTTGATAAGTGAATTAATGTTTAAAATTGATTCACCAATAGTGGGAAGGAGTCCCTTAACAAATTTAGAAGGTATAGGATCATCCAAGGGATCTGGCAGATTTAGATGCTCTAGATGGTGGGACTAATTCTCAGTAGGTTCTATATATTCAGTTTGTGTAAAAAATCCTAATTGCCAAGTAATCACATCTGCACACTCATTTGCTGTCACCAAACAGACTGAAAAAAACACAGTTCTCACAGTTCTTACACAGTTCAGAGATTTGGGTTTAATCCTTAAATTTTATTACCTTCTCCTTAAAAATGTTCTTGATGTCATTATTTGTAAGCCCAGTTTGAATGTGCATATTTTTCTTTCATGGATTGTAGTTAATTTGGTAGCAGTATATTATAGGAATCAGGTACTATTTTTACCGTTTTCTATCTGTAGCTAGTGCTTTATTATCTCTCTATTATAAAAAAAATCCTGGAGAGAAACACAAGGGCGTCGAGACGTGATCTTCACTTTAAGATCACGGAAGACATTTAAAAGAAACCGCAACATGAATGAGATTGGTCACAGAGTGTCTCGCGGGGACCATAAACATGAGACTTTGTGCCAAGAGATTGACCCAGGACTGTCTCGTGATGACGTGGAACATAAGATTCTTGCAAGACACGCCCTACTTACAATCAATATCAAATAAGCCAAGAGGCAGCAAAACATTCAGTCGTCTAAAGGATTTGAGCACACATAGATCCAGGGCTCTCAGCGCATATAAAGCATATAAGGACAGTACGTTATAAATGAAACGTCGATGAATAACCAGAGAAAAGAGACTCAAAAGCGTCAGAGAGAAAAAAGAACAAAAAAGAATAATCTAGGTACAAATTTAGAAAATAAGGAAAGTAATTATCAGCCCAGAACAAGTGAAATTGAAAAAAATGCACGTCCAATCCGGCACAGAATTAAAAGACAGATTATGTAAGCAGTGGAATTCTAATGGCTCAAAAAAAAAAAAAAAGGTTGGCGCAATACACATGTGGAGAAAGTTAAAAGATATGAAAGTAGGGAAATTAGAAATTATTAAAAAAAGAAAGTAAAGATCGCAGTAGCGTAAACAAACAAACAAACTGTATCATTTAACTAGGCACCTGTCTAACTTTGGTTTTGCACAGTAATCACTGCACTATTGCACATTAACACTTAATTCTACTTTATTCACATAATTGTACTTATTTATTATGTTCTACTATTTTTTGAACTATTTTTTCTTAGATTTTTGTTAATCTAACATACTCTTCTCCACAGTTTTTGCTAAGTGGATCAGGATGCATTTCACTGCGTGTTGTCCTGTATAACTATGCATGTGACAAATAAAGAATCTTGAGAATTTCAAAAACGGAGTTTACCGCACATGCATTTATTGGTTACTATGTAAAAAAAATTAACTGCTGATGATGTAGATTGTTTTGTCTGTGCTGAAATTCCAAACAGAGAAACCTATCCTGAATTATGGTAAAAAGTCATTAAACACATGACTCATTGGACCTCATTAAAAAGATTCAGCATATTAGGACACTCAAGATTCCAAATATTGTTTTTTAAAGAAGTTCTGAAATAAAAGTGAAACTAATGAAATAGCTACAATTCAAAGAAAAAAAAATCTTAAAAGTGTGTATCTAGAAAACCAAACACGGGGGTTGGCGAGAGAAGCGAGCATGTGGCGAAGCCCCGTAGTAATTTAAAAGACTACCTTTTCAAGATATACAAAAAATCTCCAGTTTAGCATACAAGCATGACTTAATGTACAATGGTGTAAGCTTTTTTCAGAGTAGATCTTTTTCACATAAGTGATGTAACCACCCATCCATCCATTTTCTAACCCGCTGAATCCAAATACAAGGTCACGGGGGTCTGCTGGAACCAATCCCAGCCAACACAGGGCACAAGGCAGGAACCAATCCTGGGCAGGGTGTCAACCCATCACAGGACACACACCAGGGCCAATTTAGAATCGCCAATCCACCTAACCTGCATGTCTTTGGATTGTGGGAGGAAACCGGAGTGCCCGGAGGAAACCCACGCAGACACGGGGAGAACATGCAAACTCCACGCAGGGAGGTCCTGGGAAGTGAACCCGGGTCTCCTAACTGCGAGGCAGCAGCGCTACCACTTTATTTTGTAAAGGAATTTGTAAGCATTCAGTAATGAGATCAGGTGTTTCTGTATTTGAAGGCTGATTAGCATGTAAGAGTGGAGCAGGAAGCTTTAGTTATAAAATCTGAAATAGTAATAGAAATAAAGATATGATCTAAATGGTATCCAGGAGTACAGACAACAGGTTGGCTCAGGTGTAATTGGAATTAATTTAATTTTGGTGTAGTTATTAAAATATATGCCACCATGTTTACACTAACTATTTTGAATATTTTTTTCTTTTGAAATTGGAAATAGTCATACATTTTCATTTGTTTTCAAATTACTCCTTTTCACACCTGGAGTTTTGCCTTGCATGTTTACATTACTGTTACTATAATTTAGTGTTAAACACAGTACAGGAAAAACAAGAGAAAATAAACCATCATAACTTTGTTTATAGATAAGCTGTTCTGTTTCTAGTCATAATCTTTTAACACTTTGATACGCAGGGATCATGGAGAAAGTCTGCTCTAGACTCTAGTTCTAGGTTTATAGGGTCCTTATTATTATGTGTACGTATCACATTTAAAGTCTTAACTTACATGTGCAAATCAAGACAAAACTGTAAAATGGTGCTTAATGAAACAATTAACTTGAGACAGGACAGTGAAAAAACAGGGGTAATCTTATGATATTGCTTCTTCCATGGATGCCAGAGGTTATCTTTTTGTTCCACCATGCATCTTATCTTCTAATAGGTAGCACACGCAGTCTTCTGCTTATTTCATGTCAATTCTTTGCTACATAAGCATTTCCCCAGTGATTAGAAATGTAGCCAAATCTCAAAGAAGGAAAAGAGAAATAGTGATTTGTTAGAATGATGCTTGGTTCAAACTGTTGAAACATTCTTTCATCTGTCCATTACTTAAGCCCAGTTAATCCAATCATAGGATAAAATTTTCATTCTGCCCCATATTCCTACTATGAAAGTCAACAGCTCTCTTGGACATAAAGAGGAAGAAGCTAGGCCATAGTCATGAGCATGACAGCGGGGTAACTTTGTATCAACTTAAAATCATTATTATAAAATTTAAATTGGTCACCCTTCAATTTCATTTAATTAATTTTGAGTTGAATACGATATCTGAATATATTTCCATTGATACTCAAACAGAACATTACTTTCACAATACGATTTGTTGTTCTTATTAATTAAGATTAATTTATGTTGATTGTTTTTATGTAGATGTAATCTTTGTTATTGTTTTATTTTATGAAACTCTGTTGATCTCATATAGGATTTCTGGAATGCTAAAACTTACACTGATATTAATGGAAATGTTATGAACTACTGTAGATGCCACTCTAGAATGGACACACAAGATCCACCTGTTTAACTTTCCAAATAACACAGCAGCAGAATTTCCTTTTTTTGTTAATGCTGCCTGTTTTTTGTAAATTATTTCTTTATTTGTATTCCAATACTTAGTGATTCCAGAAATCTTATATTTTTCAAAATACACCCTTTTATGCATATTCAGCTTTTTTCTGATTGGTTTTGAACAGTACGATTTCTGGAGCAGGTAAACTAGGAGTGCATCTTATAAATTCATTTATTTTAATGAATTCTAAATGATTTAACCTTGTAGAATTACAAAAAGAAAAACAATTTAAATGTATCTGCACCTAGATGTTAATAATTTTTATTTGTGTGTGCTAATATTTAGATTTAAATTCTAACTAGAGAAAAACTTAACTGATAAGAACAGACTTTTGGAATGTTGAGTAAACCTCATGGACTGCTTCATGCTTTGAAGCTACTGCTCATCATCTGGATAGACATTGCTGAAGTAGTCAAGAATGGAGCTACTTATCTGTATTTTAACATGCTTCTTGTTGAATCTGCAGCTGCTTACACTTGAATAGCAGCAATGAGCTTGTTTAAGCTGTTGCTGCTGGCTGCTTTGTAAAGACGCCAAAGGCAGAAATAGTCTGTATTACTGATTAGGTTTTAAAGGTTACAATTAGTCCCTCTTTATATGGTGCAGTGCTAGTTTTGTTATCTTGTGCAATAAAAACTGTTAATTGTGCTATAGATTTCAATTACGTGCAAGTATATGTATGTTTGTGTGTGCATGTGTTTTAAAGAATGTCTCAGATCTTATTATACACAAACTGTATTAGTGGAAATGCTATATGTGTCATTCAGCATATGCAGAATGAAATAGTTAACTGTATTTGAATCTTTGGCATATCCTTGGCTCTTCTATGGATTGGTTAAATCATCCATCCTGGAAATGGGTGATACAATACATTAGCTCTACAGCAATACATTTAGCGTGTCTTTATTTTTTTTTTCTATTATGTGGATAATGACCAGCTGGCTTGATTAGCAACCATGGTATGCCAGATTTAATTTTCTGTGTGCAACACACTTGTATAATGTTTTATCTATAGTCCTGACCGTTCTGGACTGTCATAAATAATTTCTTAAGCAGTGTTGCATTGGCTTATCCCTTACTGCCAATTTATAAAACAATTGCAAGTAGGTATTTTGAATTATATTTTTAGAACTATAATCTACAGGAACAGTTAGGTGTCTGTCCAGGCATTGTCTCATGTGGGAGAAAGGCATGCTTATATTTTTGGTTTGATTGCTTAATATGGAATGTTTAATGCAATACAAGTGAAAGGAATAAGACAAAATGGTGTTTTTTTTATTTTTTTTAAGAATTTCATTTCAGTCCATCTCTCTATAATTCCTTACTTGTTTTTTTCTTTTTTATTGCATTTTCTAGCCACTTAGCTTAAAATATATAATATTTGAATAGCTAAAATTAATTTTAGTAACGTGTAGTTTGTTGGTTGTATGTTCAAATTATGTAAAATGAGTGATATTTTAAAAACAAGGTCAAGCAGCCTAATATATAATGCTTAGCATTTTTTGTGTAGATGAAACAGTTGCTGGGTATCCCCTTGCAAGAAAGAAACATTTTGTAAGATTTTTAACCACAGTTAGATGTACCACAGAATAATTTTACATGGCTACACTTCTGTTACCCAAAATACAATATTATTAGAATTATTTAGCATTATTGGAATTATAGTGCTGCTTTCATGTGACTGGTAGTTGCAACTTTTGAACTGAGAAAATACAGTATATTAATTCATTTTGCCATTGTTATATATTTTGCTTCCTGTTGTGATGAAACTTGGAGAAATGTTGCATGTGAAAGTGGGATCAATGTCTTGTTCTTATTTACTATACAGTGCATCCGGAAAGTATTCACAGCGCATTACTTTTTCCACATTTTGTTATGTTACAGCCTTATTCCAAAATGGATTAAATTCATTTTTTTCCTCACAATTCTACACACAACACCCCATAATGACAATGTGAAAAAAGTTTACTTGAGATTTTTGCAAATTTATTAAAAACTAGCAAAATACCTGCGCTTCGCAGCGGAGAAGTAGTGTGTTAAAGAAGTAATGAAAAGAAAAGGAAACATTTTGAAAATAACATAACATGATTGTCAATGTAATTGTTTTGTCACTGTTATTAGTGTTGCTGTCATACACATATATATATATATATAAACATATATAAATATACATATACATACATACATATGAACATATATTCATATACATATATATATACATACATATATATGTACACACATACATCCACATATATACATTTATATATGCATATCTACACACATAAATATACACACATACATACATACATACATAAATACATACACACACACACACATATATATATATTTATACATACATATATACATATATATAAATACATATACATATATATAAATACATATACATACATACATACATATGTACTGTATATTGTGAATGGGACCTGGACACAGCCAGGCAGACATGTTGTTTTTCACCCACCACACGTTTATTTACAACTATTATTTACAAAGTCCAAGTGCAAACAAACCCCAAGTCCCCCAAAGTCCTGGCCAACACACAATGCCTTCACTCTTTAGACAGCCTCCACTCTCCTCTTAGTCCTTCTTCCACCCGACTCCAGCCTCGAATGAAGGGAGGTGGCCCCTTTATTCAGTCAGTCAGTGAGGGCTTTGCCTTTTATTAATATAGATAAAAAAATTGAGAAAGCACATGTACATAAGTATTCACAGCCTTTGCCATGAAGCTCAAAATTGAGCTCAGGTGCATCCTGTTTCCCCTGATCATCCTTGAGATGTTTCTGCAGCTTAATTGGAGTCCACCTGTAGTAAATTCAGTTGACTGGACATAATTTGAAAGGCACACACCTGTCTATATAAGGTCCCCCAGTTGACAGTTCATGTCAGAGCACAAACCAAGCATGAAGTCAAAGGAATTGTCTGTAGACCTCCGAGAAAGGATTGTCTCGAGGTACAAATCTGGAAAAAGGTTACAGAAAAATTTTCTGCTGCTTTGAAGGTCCCAAGTGAGCACAGTGGCCTCCATCATCCGTAAATGGAAGAAGTTCGAAACCACCAGGGCTCTTCCTAGAGCTGGCCGGCCATCTAAACTGAGCGATCGGGAGAGAAGGGCCTTCTCTCTCAGAGTGAATGATCACTCTGTCAGAGCTCCAGAGGTCCTCTGTGAAGAGAGGAGAACCTTCCAGAAGGACAGCCATCTCTGCAGCAATCCACCAATCAGGCCTGTATGGTAGAGTGGCCAGACAGAAGCCTCTCCTTAGTAAAAGGCACATGGCAGCCCGCCTGGAGTTTGCCCAAAAGGCACCTGAAGGACTCTCAGACCATGAGAAACAAAATTCTCTGGGCTGATGAGACAAAGATTGAACTCTTTTTTTGGTGTGAATGCCAGGTGTCACATTTGGAGGAAACCAGGCACCGCTCATCACCAGGCCAATACCATCCCTACAGTGAAGCATGGTGGTGGCAGCATCATGCTTGGGCATGTTTTTCAGCGGCAGGAACTGGGAGACTAGTCATAATAAAGGGAAAGATGACTGCAGCAATGTACAGAGTCATCCTGGATGAAAACCTCTCTTGACCACAGACTGGGGCGACGGTTCATCTTTCAGCAGGACAACGACCCTAAGCACACAGCCAAGAGATCAAAGGAGTGGCTTCAGGACAACTCTGTGAATGTCCTTGAGTGGCCCAGCCAGAGCCCAGACTTGAATCCGATTGAACATCTCTGGAAAGATCTTAAAATGGCTGTGCATCGACGCTTCCCATCCGACTTGATGGAGCTTGAGAGGTGCTGCAAAGAGGAATGGGCGAAACTGGCCGAGGATAGGTGTGCCAAGCTTGTGGCATCATATTCAAAAAGACTTGAGGCTGTAATTGCTGCCAAAGGTGTATCAACAAAGTATTGAGCAAAGGCTGTGAATACTTATGTACATGTGATTTCTCAGTTTTTTTATTTTTATAAATTTGCAAAAACCTCAAGTAAAATTTTTTCACATTGTCAGTATGGGGTGTTGTGTGAAGAATTCTGAGGAAAAAAATTAATTTAATCCAGTTTGGAATAAGGCTGTAACATAACAAAATGTGGAAAAAGTGATGCGCTGTGAATACTTTCCGGATGCATTGTATGGCATGTATTGTCTGAGACGTGCTTATGCCAGCTTTGCAAACGAGATAGTTAGCTGAGAGTTTGGGAGTTTTTGTTTTTTCTTTTGTGTGAGAATTAATTAAAAAAAAATACATTTTATAAACTTGGGTTTTGGTCGCTACTTAGGAACTGTGTGGAATTTTTAAAGCTTTTTTTCCCCTTTAGAAGGGTTTTTTGATTTTTGTTTCTCCTGTACAGGAGCAAATGTAGCTGGGTGTTTGGGGGTACACTTGGAAAATAATCAAATTTCTTTGGTTAATTTTTTTTAGTTTTATAAATAGTTTACCTTTGCCATTTAAGTTAAACTATTTAATTTTAATTAAAAAAAATAAATAAAGAAATTCTTAAACAGATTTTAATAATAATGCCAGTGCAATGCAAGTCCTGTTGGATATTATAAATGTTGTCTATTAAGGCTACACCTGCAAGAGATAAGAGCTGATTCAGCACCTCAAGCTCAGGCTCGCTAAACTGGAGGAGAAGTTGGCTGGCCTGCATTGTAGTAGAGAATGGGTGGACCTGGCCCAGGTGTCCTTTAGAGAGAGAGGTTTACAGGGAGGGTATTATAGTCATAGGGGACTTTAATTATCCAAATATTAACTGGGATAACCTTGCAAAAGGTTAAAAAATCACCAGGACCAGATACTATTTACCGTCAACTTCTTAAGGAGGCTAGTGAGTACATATATAAACTCTTAACACATTTTTAGAAAGTCACTGCACACTGGGGAGATTCCATATAATATTATCCCATTATATAAAAAGGGCGACCAAGCAACTATTGGCCAGTAAGCTCAATGTGCATCACAGGAAAATTAATTGAAGGAATTATTAAGGATATGATTGCGCAGCATATGGCAAGTACAGGAGCTTTTCTGAGTAGTCAGTATGGGTTCAGAAGAGGAAAGTTGAGTTTTACCAACATGCTAGAATTCATTGAGGAAGCAACAAAAGGATATGATCAAAGTGGAGCATTGCCATTATTTATCTGTATATATTATTTATCTGTACTATATTTACATTTCATAAGCATTGTATAAGGTACCACATGGGTAAGGCATCAAACTAAAAAAAGTGGGAGTTCAGGGTAATGAATATAGATGGGTGTAGAATTGGCTCAGACACAGGAAGTAGAGGGTTACGGTGGGAGGAACCTTATTAGAATTAGCTGATGTTAAGAGTGGTGTTCAATAGGAGTCAGTGCTAGGGGCCGCTGCTGTTTTAATATATATAATTGATTTAGATGATAATTTAAGTAACAGGATGGTTATGTTTGCAGATGATACCAAGATAGGTGAATTGAAAGATAATTTGGAATCTGTTAAATCATTACAGAAGGATTTGGAGAGCATACATGCTTGGGAAGATGTATGGCAGATGAAATTTAATGTCAGTAAATGTAAAGTATTACACACAGGGAGTAAAAATGTTAGGTTTGAATACAAAATGGAAGGTCTGAAAATCAAGAATACACCTTATGAGAAGGCTGTAGTAGTCATAGTGGTCTCTATACTATCAACTTCTAAGGGCTCGTTTATACTTCACGCTCAGAACGTGTACGCGCCTGCATCATGGCTGCCATGCGTTCCCAGCGTTCATTTCACGCGTCCTCTGAGCAGGTCCTCAGAAATTAACGCGACGCGTGCGCGAGTTGCAGTACCAGCAAAAGTCGGGGCGAGTGTGTTAAAAGTCGGAACGTGACGTCAGAGTCTCTGTTTACTATCTACATGTGACAGCAAGCCTCTATGGAGATCCTTCGGGATCGATGCGCACTTTGCTGTTTGATGAATGTCTCAAATACAGCGCTATACATTATGTAGCCGATGTGAAGTTGCAAAAAAAAATAAATAAATAAACGGCACAAAAGATGGTATGTGAGACTTTTAAAATGTATCGTGTCATTTATATATGTCTTTTTTATTTTTTAATTTTTGCAACCTAACAACAGCAACATAATGTATAGCGTTATATTTGAGCCACTGAGAAAAAAATAAAGGACACGGTGAAAACGTGTATTTTGTGATTAAAGTGTAAATTTCGGCTTTAATCTCGAAATGTCCACTTTAACCTCGTAGTTTACTTTATCATTAAAGCAGACGGTCGTAAACGTCATCCCAGTTTTCAGCTTCTTGGACCTGACAGCAGGTAAAGTAAAACAATAAAAAATAGATGGCACAAAAGATGGTATGTGAGACTTTTAAAATGTATCGTGTCATTACGATCGGGAATATGCTACACTTGAATATAAAAGCACCACGAATGCATCTGTATGTCGGCATTTTGCTTCAGCAGCGGAAAGCAGCAATAGATCGCCAAACAGAACAAATTAAATGTATGATATTCCAACTCTCTGCACATTTAGAATCTTTAGATTTATACTTGATATCACTTTCATGATGAAATGTATTAAAATATGTATGTTACATTTTACATATAATTTCGTTTAAATAATGAATACTGTTAATAAATACACACATGGGGGAATAATTACACACATGGGGGTGTCACGGTGGTGGAGCGATAGCACTGCTGTCTCACAGGGAGTTATGTTGCTGGTATTTTCTGCTTGTATTCCACACTGTGCTCCGGTTTCCTTCCAAAGATATGCAGATTTGGGGATTTGGTGCCGCTAAAATGACGCTAGTGTATGCGAGTGCTTGTATTCACCTTGTGATGAGCTAAGGCCTCGTCAAGGGACTGTTTCTCACTCGTGCCCAATGCTTCCTGGAATGGACACATACATCCCTGGATTTATGGATTTAATCAATAAACATCCTTTTCAGAGATATTGCGGTAAGGTGTTATCGGAATTTAATAGGTGTTTTAGGCAATTTACAACACAGAGAAGCCGAACATGTTCTCACCACGATAATATCTCACACTGCCACCTGGTGGATTCCTCCAGATTTACGTAAAGTACGCGTGCAAGTATAAACACTACAACGTTTGCGTAGCAGGAGCGTCCGCTGCAGCATGCGTCGCGTCGCGTGAAGTATAACTCCAGCCTAAGACAGTGTTCAGAAGCCATTAAGAAGGCAAATAGAATGTTAGGTTATATAGCATGATGTGTAGAGTACAAGTTCAAGGAGTTTATGCTCAAGCTTTACAATGCACTGGTGAAGCATCATCTGGAGTACTGTGTTCTGTTTTGGTCTCCATGTTACAAAAAGGACACAGCAATGATAGAAAAGAGAGATTAGGCTCATTCTAGGGCTACAGGGGATGAATTATGAAGAAAGATTAAAAGAGCTGAACCTTTTTAGTTTACGCAAAGAAGAATAAGAGGTGACATGATTGAAGTGTTTAAAATTTTGAAGGGAATTAGTACAGTGGATCGAGGCTGTTATTTTAAAATGAGTTCATCAAAAACATGGGAATACAGTTGGAAACTTGTAACGGGTAGATTACATTAGAAACATTAGGAAGTTTTTCTTTAGACATAAAACCATAGATGCTTGGAATAAGCTACCAAATAATGTGGTAGACAGTAAGACTTAAGGTACATTCAAAACTTCACTTGATCAGTCTTGTTGAGCTGAATGGCCTGTTCCCGCCTAGATTGTTCTAATCTTCTAATGTTAATGTTCTAATGTGCCATCCTGGAGGAGCTGGACTACCTCTGCAATTTGACTAAGCTGTAGTTATCGCCTCATGCTACCAGCAGTGACAAGGACACTAGGAAAATGCAAAACTAGAGAAGAATCAGTCTGGAAGGCCACCACCTGCAAAACCAATCCCGTTTCAGGGTTCTTGCTGTTGCCTCTCCAGTGCACCTGTTGTCACTTTCATTTGCACCAAAGCAAGTGAAGTTGATTCACAATCACATGCTTCCTAAGTGGACAGATTGACATCTCTGAAGCTTAATTAACTTGGTGTTAGACTATGATGATTAAGTGTTCCCTTAACTGGTATTCTTGCTCCTGCAGACTTGTATGGAATAAGACTAGTTGACAAAATGTATAACTTAGTATAACCTTACTTTCTCAGAGTAGTTGTTGCTAAATTTTAAGGTATTCCTTCTGTTGTATGTACATGTTGTAACCACTAGGGGTACCTCTGAGCCTCAAACCACAGACACACCAATACTCAGCACAATTCCAGGTTCAAATAAATGATTTCTGTTTGACAAAATGCCTTCTTAATATAATCACTAGCAAAATGCACCATACAGAATCCTCCTTCCTCCTCCAATAGAGCGTTGCCCACTGAATCCTGGCTCTGACTCATTTAAAGTGAGGCAGTGGGCTTTCTTTTAAACTTGATCCTGGCCATGCAGAAACCAGGGCATCCTCCCTGATAGCACCCTCTGGTGGTATTCAAAGACCCTTCATATCCTCTTACAACCTGCGGGTGCCTTAATCTGGTTCAGCTTTGAGAAATATTGCCCTCTGGTGTGTCACAGTGTGTACTGCAACCAGTAAGCCTGTTTGCCCAGTCCATCCATTATGATCTTCTGGCCGGGTTTGAATCCTTCCTTTTTCACAGCCAGGATCCTGTCCTTCCTTCCTGGCACCTACAATGTTTATGTGCATATAGGCTACAAAAGGCAATGTTTGCAAAAGAATACTTTTTGAAAATTTCTCTGTGTAAATTTAGTAAATGCTCAAGAAATTAAGGGTACAGTATTTAATCATGAATGAAAATATACCAATGAACAACATTACCTGAAAACCATTCATCATGAAAGCTCATATTAATAAATATAACTGCATTTCTTTTAAGTGCAAAAAAGACAAAAATGTATTGTTCACAAAGTGAAATATTTATAATAAATGTGCATGTACTGTATATATAAAAAGGTATTTTAATGTTAGACACTTTGATAATGGACAAAAAGAAATCTCTTTATTTACATAATTGGCCTAATTACCTTAAGCAATAGCAGTCAATTTAAAAGGTTTAGAGACCAAATACATGTATCTTTATATAACCCACAGTATTTTCCCAATACTGCATTTCCACTTTTCCGGTTTATATTTTTTTTCAGTGTTTTTAATTCTTCCCCATTCTCTAAGTTCAAATTGTTTTTTGTATCTGCAGGGGCCAGGCCTTTTATTGACTTAGGACTGCCATGGGCTTGTGGTAGTTAGAGACTGTCCTCTGCCACAGCATATTCTTGTACCATTAGTTTACTCAGGTGCTTTAGAGAAGACCCAATATTTAGAAGACTTTGGTTTTAATTTTTTTTTGGCTGTGTCCTTAGTTAGATTCTGCTTTTTATTTCAGGATTTTCTTTTGAATCTTCGTATTTTTATGTTATTATGTGGTTGGTGTTCTGCCAGAGCAGGTTAGCAAGGATCAGGAGATGAGAATCTTCAAATAGACAAATGTTAAAACCAGACATCCAGGCATTTCAATTAACTAATGACAAAATCCAAAAATTATAATTAGCATGTTTCAAAACTCAAAATCTTAACATTTAGATTTCGTCTTCACTGTTCTTTTAGTTTAAGGCTTACTCTTTTGGATTCTGTTTGGGTTATGTTAATTTAAGCTTTCTGTTTGAATTCATTATTTCCCTTTTTTGTAAAACCCCTTCTTTGCTTATTGTTAGTTTCTGTTTTAATTATTACTGCATTTGTTTCTGTGTTGCTATTTGTTTATCAAAACAGATGTCCTTTGTTATTTCTTTTAACACTAGAAAGGCCACAGCAGATTCCAATTGATGTATTTTTAAATGTTTAATTCTTAAATTGGTATATGCGTTATGTCTTTTCCTTGAATATTCCTAAGTTGCTGCACTACAAAGCCCATGTTGTTATAACTCCGAAATTCCATTCAGAATGTGATTGGTGTTTTTTCTTTTTTTTTTATACTAAAGACGCTGTTAGTGCCAGAAGCAATGACATTTAACATTGGTAATAAGGGGTAAATCTCTGTCTCTCTCCCTTGCATGCATGTGACTGTATTTGCATATTCTTTTCTTCTCATTAAAGTTAATCTAGTCACTGTTATCAAGGTTATTGCAGGTTCCTACCCAAATCTGAATTGCTGGCTCTCTCTCTGTCCTTCAGACCACTATACAATAAACACAGAAAAAATATCACACAAAAGTACACAGCCAGCGTCAATTCTTGTATTTGCATAAATTGTCAGGTCTGCCATGTCTTTGAAAATGTTGTGAGTGAGACCTCTTCCAATGCTGTGCTCTTCATATGTGGCTTGCTGTGTCCTCCTTTCCCCATTTTGATTGATGCTGACAGTGTACTTTCTATACTGATAGTATTGCTGCTGTGTCAGACATTTACTTTTTGCAGAACTGTAAAATGCATTATAGATTATGGCTGAACATACCCATTGATAAGCAGTTGTTGATGCAGTTGGAGAAATGTCACTGCTGGCATTGTTTTAACATCACTTTTCATGGCAAATAAACTACTTGCCTATAAGATAAGCCTGCTCTATACTGAATGGTGAACCAAATTGAGAAATTAGCTTGTCACCCTATTGTTAAAGGTAACATATGAGATGGTCAAGGGGACAGGCAGTAGTAAAATACCAGTACGTACACAACAAAATGAAAGTTAATAAACTGCTTAGGCTGCAAAGATGAGTTTGGACTGCTGATTTGGGTGATGTTATAATCAGTCCATTATGCTGCTTTCCAGTTAGCTATATAATCCGTGAAGTATGCAGCATGTCAAATTTTTATAAATTGTTTATACTGTAATATATTACTTTTATATAATTTATTACTTTATATTTCCAGCAGATTGAAAAATATATTTTTGCTTTTTACAATTGTCAGTACATCCCTGCTGGTCTTTCTCAAACTCAATAGAATGAAGTAGCTCAATGTGGGATGGTGTGCATGCAGTTAAACAAAACTGTAAAAATGTTACAAAGTAAAATTTGTGCTGACTGCTCATACAGACTGTTTTGAAATAACGCTACATGCCACTTGTCAGTTACAAATTATAGCATTTTCATAGAAATGTGTGAGTATGGTTGTAAATTATTAAAGAATTTCTAAAAAAATTTAATAATCAGTAGAAATTTTAAAGGAGTTTTCTGTCTAGTTTTAATTTAAAACATGCCTACATTTAAAGTGAAAATACATCCAAACAATGCAGTATATTCTGCATGCTAAGAAATTATTTAATTTGCGTTCACCTTTGGTTTTGGGGAGGGGGGTAAGATTGTAGGGAATATGTTTTGAGCTGCTGGGCCATTAGTGAAACCTATTGGATTCACAAGTCGCTTGGTATAGCCTTGACAATTGCAGTACTGATAAAAGGCATGGAGGTTCTGGAATATTATTCAGTAAGTAAATGTATTTACATACTTTTTATTAACTTTGGATCACTTTTTAAGGTTTGGTCCTTTCAAATTTAGCATATTTAATTTGTATTTTAGTAAAGTCACTAGCCTGTGGGATAACTTTAGATAAGAATTTCATTATACTGTACACTTGACAGTGAATTTGAATTTTAACTTGACATATAGTCTTTCACCCACTTACCTATCTGTTTATGTAGACTTGTTTTTGAAGTATTCATCTTGTCAAAGAATAAGATGTGAAATTCTACATCTAGCTTTTCTGTATATTTTTTCTTATCTAATGCAAAACACAAATGTTTAAATAAACTTAGCTAAAGTAATGTTTTGAGATTATATTTCTGCATTAACGTGCGTTGAAGAGTGAGAATTATATCAGACTGTATTGGATCATTTGAGTATTTAATATGCATTTTCTCACTGGTTCATCTTACTCATTCAAATTCCAGTTCATTAAGTTAAGAATATTTGGTTTATCACATCCTCTTACAGTCATACTGTAACATTATAGGTCTGATACTATCTGAGATATTTTTTGAAAGTGAATAAAGTACAAATGGGAATTAAAACTAATAATACATTCAGTCTGCGTCTTTAACAATTGACCTTTAGACCCTGTTTTCTGTTTTTTTTTTTTTTTCTCCAGTATTAAGAATGTGTTCACATGTATGAATAGATTCCACCTTAGTAGCTGGTGACCTTTTAAATAGATTTAATTAATAAATCAGTTAGGGATCCTATGAGTACTAGTGAGTAATGCACTATCTATTGCATTTATTATTTGCACCTGCATTTTATTTATAGTTTTTTTGAAAAAACTGTGCAGAAATACCTACATTCAACAATGAAAATTGTCCAACATTGAATTTTGTATTGGATATTTTTTTAAATCTTTTTTAAGTATTTAAGTACTTTTCTATTTTTGATACACACAATCATGTAATTTAGTTGTGTACCTTCCTTGCTAAGTGGACAGTCCTTAAGGGCATAACAATACCCTTGTAGATAAAGCTCATCTTGAATTTCAAAATGTGATTCACCTTCAGCTGTTCTGTTTTTATGGTAATGTGTAGTTTATTCCAGGGTATCCTGTCCAAATGTTTTCAGATATGCTCAGCCAACTTTGATGTCTGTGCTCAGAGGCACCAAGGGCAAATAGTGTAGTTTATTTTGCAGTTTTTAAATTCACATCAGTAACACAATTATTAAATGAAATAATGAGTTATATGTGTTTTATAAATATATTGTATTTTAATAAAATGATATATTAGTATGGGAGCTCATTTTATTATTATGTAAAGGTTATGTCTAAATTAAATTAAAGCCAGTAAAACTAACTGAAGGGATATTCATAGGGAACTGAGCTTGCTGAAATGTGTAGGACCTGCAGATATTGAATGAGAGGTTAATAGGGCAGAAAACAGTACACTGTAATTTTGAACTGAATTACGCAGTTGTAAGATAGCAAAGGATGCAATTTATGCAAACTTATTTTGCGAATAACTTTTTGTTTTAATCATTTTCATTCATGGGTGTGTGAAGTCCTAATCAAAACTACACATACAGAGTTCAATTTGATTGCAAAAACATTTACATTTATTTGCTTGACAAAAGATTTTCTCCAAAGTGACTTGGAAAAGAGCTAAAAAATAATCGTGTAACATTAGGCTAGGGCCTGATGGTTCAGCAAGTGTAGTAGGACAGGTAACAAAGTTGATGCCACAAGTAAAAAGATGTAATAAATAATACGTATACCTTTATAGGTTACAATTGGTAATTAAACTTAATATAAAAACAAATTAACCAACAATAATTCCAAGCAGAGTTTCTGGAACCCATGGGCCAGACATTTTGCATCCTTAGATAATATAATCTGTCAATGCTCTAACCAAACTTTTAACAAACAATCTCTTTCCAACAAACACAGGTTCAACCTTACCAAAGGTGAGCACTAAGAGTAAGAAGTGCCTTCATCAAAAGAGGACACACTTCTTATGCTTTGGACAAGGACCTTAATCAAGTCAGGAGCAGAGCTCATAACATCCACTCTAAGAGAAGCCTAAATAATAAAACACATTTTTTGGTCCTCCCTTTTCACCCCAACAATCTCTCTCTCCCATAGGTCATTAAACAAAATTCACCATTTTACAGATTGATCCTTCTGGCGGAGCCTTTTTTGCTAACCCTTTCTTGATCTCTTTCCATTAACCTCCTGAGTTGCTCAAACTCATTGTCCACAGCTCACTTCACAGAGGAGAACCACACTACCTGACAGACAATCGAAAATGTTTCAGCAATAAATCTCATTGTATATGATCCCTCATGCCAGTCTAAAAATCTTCTTTACTGCATGTCTTATAGGACATGCCAACTATATAGGTGAACATGGTAGATGTCTCCCAGGTAGCACATTGGAGCCATGAAGATAAAGCCATTAAAAACCTTACTGTAGAGCACCTCACATCCTTTGATTATAGGTACACTGATTTCTCTGTTTGTATTCTTTTACAGAGCTTCAAATGCAACATTTCAAAGAAATGTAGAAGGGACTAAGCTCATTCTCAGTCTGAAATCACATATTTCACCAGATCTTAATGACCAACTTCCGTGTTTCCCCGAAAATAAGACAGGGTCTTATATTAATTTTTTTTTCAAAAGACGCGCTATGGCTTATTTTCAGGGGATGTCTTGTTTTTCCATGAACAAAAATCTACATTTCTATTATAAAAAAAAAAAATATTGGAAGGAGACGATACATGATTTTCTCCGAGACACTTTAACGACCCGCAAGACAAGGCAGTGAGACAAAAGGACAGCTGCTGCACAGGCTTTTAAATGATCAACACGCAGCACGACAGCAGTAAGACCGGCTGATCCGACCGCGTCTCCTTATCATGCATTCAGCCCCCACTTCATAACACAAGCGGCAAAGATGTGAAGTGACTGATGTGCAGCGCGCCCCGGGGGGTGGGCGAGTGAAGCGAGTTGGGGGCACAACCCCCTAGTATTCTGGAACAGAAATCTACATTTATTCAAATACAGTCATGCCATCATCTTCTGGAATATCATCATAACTCTCCAAACCCCATTATGAATTTCTTGTGACTCCATTTCCTTTAGAACAATTGGCCCCAATCTCTCATGTCTAGCAATATAGCTTTCCTTAAATGAGCATCTCATGTCCATGTAGCCTGCTCGTAGTACATTTGGATATCCAACTTTTCTCCACAATTCCTTTTTTGTACTCGACAGAATAGCTTTCTTTTTGCACTCATCTTGTCGGGGGTGGGGGGGAATCAAAATACTGGTATTATTTCTTGTTCATGTGTGTACATACGGTAGCGGTAGGTGTTTATCGCTCATCCAGAGTTGCCTGCACGTGATCGTAACTAGGGCTTATTTTCGGAGTAGGGCTTATATAACGAGCATCCTGAAAAATCATGCTAGGGCTTATTTTCGGGGAAACACGGTAGCATTTAAATTTTTCCCTTTATATTATCAAATAAGTCTTTTCACACCTCCCCTCATCTTTCACTCCTTTCATCTGCCCTGGCTGTGTTCCATCTTTCTGGTCTTACACAGATGTAGCCAAGTAGAATGAATAAAGAATACCGCGTTATGTTGTAAAACCCCGCATCTACCACTCTGTGGGTCATCGTACCATTTCAGAAATTTTCAGTAATGTGAATGCACTGACTTGACAATCCACCAAGTGAAACATTGAAAGTGGCATATTACAAGGTGAAAATCTAGGTGAATTGAAAGTTGCTCACTCTATATGTGTATTGTTATGCAAATAAAATTCTTTCCACTTCTGTGGTACACATTAGTTTAGAGAAATGTGAAAAGGAGAAAAAAGAAACCCTGATATTACAGCCCAATTGCTGCTTGTTTTCTGAAATCTCATTCCTCAAGCTGGATTTTTCCATTTGAGTTTTACAAAGTGGCAACTCTCTCCTGTCCATATGTTTTTACAGACAGATACTCCCATAATGTATATGGTCTACAGCAATATCTACCTACTGTAGAATAATTCCAATGACTTGCTGTTGTGACCCGATGAATTATCAGATGTCCTCAACTGTAAACTATTCATTTTTTATTTTCAGACACCCCCTCGTTTTGATTTTTAGAATTCTGGGGTGTCCATGGGGTTTATTAGGAGATCCAAAGACTCTCAAATTTTGCAGTTTGTCTTCAAAGGAAAGACAGATTTATCAGATGATCCCTCACTTTATTTGTCTGTTTATACATCTTTTGATGACATGTTAGATAAAACTGTGAATGAGCTCATCAGACGTAATCCAGCAGCACACACCTCAACCAATTACAGGTTTCACACATGGTCTGATGTCAGTTGCGATGAGCAGATTTTCTTTACATTTATCATATATAATTCAAAAACCTAAATTTAAGTGCTTTGCTTAACAAAATGTTTACTTGAAACACTTTATGGACAGCTAGTCATGAGAGAAAAGTATTTTAGATGTTTGCATTTTTTTGTGAACTGACTCATGTCTTCACACACAAGGGATTAATTCTTTTTGAAATAGGAAAGCGTTCTTTGTTGTTACGTGATAAGTGATTTTATATAGTTTACACATTTGAGCAGAATACTATTAATTGACAAACAATTACACTTTCATCTGCTGTGCACTCTTTTTTTTCTGCCCATTAACTATTTGCTCCTGTTGTGCATTAGCTATTGAAGTCTAGGGGATTGCTAAACTTTGATATTTACATTCTAAATTTCTGTTGTTCCCTCTCTACATCCAGGTGAAGCTCAGGTAATGGTTCAAACACAGCCCTGTCATCCATCTGTGAATGGCATTACTAACACCCAGCAGGGAATGAAATCTGCCATCAACTCCACTACCCCCAACGTTACCTAATCCAATCAAGAGTCTGATGCATAAGGAATATGCCTGGAATGGAGTGAAGAAGGGTTGAGGGAGGGGCAAGACAGCAAAAGAGCAGTTTGACAATGTCAGAAAGTCGAGAGCGAGATTCTATCACTTACAGCGCCCTCCATAATTATTGGCACCACGGTTAAAATGTGTTCTGAAACTTCTAATAAATTTTTTTTTCCCAAAAAATATAGGATCACGACACAAAAAAAGAAAAATCCAACCTTTAATTGAAGTACATTAATTCACTGGGGAATAAATCCCACATTAACACTAGAATTACCAGAGCCTACGAAAAAACTCGTAATTCCGTCCCACCTTAAATCGCTTCTTAAAATCGTTCACAGCTCTCCACCAGCGTCTTTTGTCATCTAAATGTGCTGATAAAAATCAGGCTGCAAGCAGCCGGCTATTCCATCCCCCCACCGACTTAGAACGTGCACAAACTTCTCCCAGCTCATGCCTTGATTGATTATCTGGGAGTGAAGTGGAGTTTTAGAGTGGAAATAATAGATCATTATTTGGAACACACGCATTTCACGTGTGTTCCGTTTCTACAGTAATCCGTGTAAACACATTTTTAAAACAGAAACGTTTTCATATTGTAGTAGTAAATGACAAAATGTAAGCATAAACTATATAATGTATGAAGCCTGAAGTCCAAATATCAAACACTTTCACAAAAGGTACACATATAACAGAACAAGTATGCTGTTATTCAAAAATATAACTGCAGAAAAAAGCCACCTTAGCATGCCATATTGACACGTACGTACTACAGCTGACACAGTAGTATAATGGTATCAGCCACTGACTGGTATCCAAAAGCTCATGAGTTCGATCCCACATGGCTCAGTTTTGAGAAGTAAACTGCTCTTATTCTTACTATTTTAGAATAAAAACTTGCATTTGATTTCAGTGTGTAACAGCCAGTAATTTATGATACTTGTAAAGGTTAGTTTTTTTTATTCACTTTTCATTCTCAGTCTCAGTCGTGTTCAGGATCCTTCCCTACCCCCATCTGAGAATGCTGTTTTCACATAAAGATGCGCTGTAGCTCTGCAGCGTACTTGTGACTGCATTCTCGTACCAATGCTTGCGAACTGAAGTGCCTGCGTGCACTTTTCGTGGCATTACGTCTATTTTTTTTAGCATGCCCGTGTCGCTCAAACACAGGAACATATGTTGGTGTACAAGAATAAAAAACAAGTGCACTTTTATTCTAGACTATAAGTGAAGAAAAAATAAAGCAAGTTACAGTAGGCGGTTGATACGACAGCTTGCGTGGTGCAATGCTAAGAACTGCTGATTTCGATCCGTGCTATATAAAATCATCACATTCAAATATTAACAATTTCCACACACCCTTCCTACATTCACGACATGTGTACTTGTTGCAGTGTACACATCTCTCTGGGCTATGGTTCCTATTACACTGAATGAGCACCTGACATTGTACTTTCTTCCCTATATAAATAACATTCGAGTATAGCGTCTCCAAATAAATCACATTTGAGTTATAGCGCGTCTTTATGTGAAAACAGCATTGTCAGATTGGCTGGGGAATCGTGAACGCGACTGAGAGAATGGAACTGAATAAAAAAAAAGACTGAAATCAAATGTATGTTTTTATTCTAAAATAGTTAAGTACATGCAATATTATTTGAAAACGAACAGCGTCAGATTGGGCGCATATTCAAACCCGATCTGACGCTGTTCGTTTTCAAATATTGCATTAGTGCGATGATGTTTTTACATATATTGTCTCTTTCATTCATCTTGCGGTTTGTAATCAGTGACCGCGTGTTTTTTCCCCGATCTTGCCAGTTCGCACATGTTGCTGTATGGTGGTGTTTCTTTTGTACTCCAGGACATGCAGAGGACAGAATAGTACAGAGCAGTAAGTTCGCTATATGCAATCAGACAGACAAACAGGCAGAGAAGGCACTAGATATATAAATAAACAGGGAAGGCACTGTATAATAGATATATAAAAAACAGCTAAGGGGATAGATATATAGATAGGTAGGAAGGAAAGGCACTATATGATAGGCAGACAGGGAAGCTCCTATATAATAATAAAATTACTGTTATTACTATGTAGATAGACAGGGAGTTCAGCGTCGCAGCGTGTATTCAAACCCGATCTGACGCTGTTCGCTTTCAAATAATATTGCATGTACTTAACTATTTTAGAATAAAACATACATTTGATTTCAGTCTTTTTTTATTCAGTTCCATTCTCTCAGTCGCGTTCACGATTCCCCCAATCTGACAATGCTGTTTTCACATAAACACGCTATAACTCAAATGTGATTTATTTGGAGACGCGCTATACTCGAATGTGATTTATATAGGGAAGAAAGTACAATGTCAGGTGCTCATTCAGTGTAATAGGAACCATAGCCCAGAGAGATGTGTACACTGCAACAAGTACACATGTCGTGAATGTAGGAAGGGTGTGTGGAAATTGTTAATATTTGAATGTGATGATTTTATATAGCACGGATCGGAAATCAGCAGTTCTTAGCATTGCACCACGCAAGCTGTCGTATCAACCGCCTACTGTAACTTGCTTTATTTTTCTTCACTTATAGTCTAGAATAAAAGTGCACTTGTTTTTTATTCTTGTACACCAACATATGTTCCTGTGTTTGAGCGACACGGGCATGCTAAAAAAAATAGACGTGTAATGCCACGAAAAGTGCACGCAGGCACTTCAGTTCGCAAGCATTGGTACGAGAATGCAGTCACAAGTACGCTGCAGAGCTACAGCGCATCTTTATGTGAAAACAGCATTCTCAGATGGGGGTAGGGAAGGATCCTGAACACGACTGAGACTGAGAATGAAAAGTGAATATAAAAAAAAACTAACCTTTACAAGTATCATAAATTACTGGCTGTTACACACTGAAATCAAATGCATGTTTTTATTCTAAAATAGTAAGAATAAGAGCAGTTTACTTCTCAAAACTGAGCCATGTGGGATCGAACTCATGAGCTTTTGGATACCAGTCAGTGGCTGATACCATTATACTACTGTGTCAGCTGTAGTAATGCGACGTGTCAATATGGCATGCTAAGGTGGCTTTTTCTGCAGTTATATTTTTGAATAAAAGCATACTTGTTCTGTTATATGTGTACCTTTTGTGAAAGTGTTTGATATTTGGACTTCAGGCTTCATACATTATATAGTTTATGCTTACATTTTGTCATTTACTACTACAATATGAAAAACGTTTCTGTTTTAAAAATGTGTTTCCACGGATTACTGTAGAAACGGAACACGCGTGAAATGCGTGTATTCCAAATAATGATCTATTATTTCCACTCTAAAACTCCACTTCACTCCCAGATAATCAATCAAGGCATGAGCTGGGAGAAGTTTGTGCACATTGTAAGTCGGTGGGGGGATGGAATAGCCGGCTGCTTGCAGCCTGATTTTTATCAGCACATTTAGATGACAAAAGACGCTGGTGGAGAGCTGTGAACGATTTTAAGAAGCGATTTAAGGTGGGACGGAATTACGAGTTTTTTCGTAGGCTCTGGTAATTCTAGTGTTAAGAAATACATTTTTTACATGAAATCTTGTGTGCCACAATTATTGCCACCCCTAACAATTCCTATAAAATAAATGTAATTGAAGCATTTTTTTGTAATTTCTAGTTTTTTTTTAAACTTGATTAGAGTAAATTGGAACTTTTAAATAGTAATTAATGACTTCCTTTGTCCCTGGGGTATAAATATGACATGACAGAATCCTATTGCTCTTAGCCACTCTTCAACATGGGAAAGACAAGAGAACATGTCATTCAAGTAAGGCAGATGTGTGTTGACCTTCAAAAGTAAGGTTATGGCTACAAGAAAATAGCTACTCGCCTAAACCCACCTGTATCTACAGTCAGAGGAATAATAAAGAAGTGTAAAACTACAGGAACAGTGACAAACAAGGCTGGACGAGGACCCAAGTTTATCTTGCCACCATGCACAGTGAGATGGATGGTAAGAGAAGTAAAAAAAATTCTCCAAAGCTCACTGTTAGAGAACTGCACCAAAGAATGGTATCTTGGGGTCACAAAGTCTCCATGACAACCATAAGACGCTATCTCCATGCCAACAAGCTGTTTGGGAGACATGCAAGGAAAAATTCTTTTCTCACCTACAATCACAAATGTAAACATCTGGAGTTTGCTAAGCAGTGCTCAGTTTCAACTGGGACTGTGTGCTTTTGTCAGATGAAACTAAAATTTAGCTTTTTGGTAACAAACATTATAAGTCGGTTTGGCGTGAATCAAAGCATGAGTATGTGGAAATGCACCTCATGCCCACTGTAAAGTATGATGGAGGATCTGTGGGGCTGTTTCTGTTCCAAAGGCCCTGTGAACCGTGTTAGAATGCATGGCATCATGAACTCTGCCAGAAAGCTGAAGATGGGTCGTCATTGGGTTTTCCAGCACGATAATGACCCTAAACAAAAATGGCTCAGAAAACACAAAATCAAGCTCCCATGGCCATCTCATCCCCAGACCTCAACCCCATTGAAAACCTGTAAGGAGAGCGGAAGAGGGAAGTGCATAAGAGAGGACTCAGGACTCTGGATGATCTAGAAAGATTGTGCAAAGAGGAATGGTCAAAAATCCATGTCTCTCTATTCTCCAACCTTGTGAAATGTTATAGGAGAAGATTAAGTGCTGTCTTGTTGGCAAAAGAGGGTTGTACGAAATATTAACAGCAGGGGTGCTAATAATTGTGGCACAAATGATTTAATGTAAAAAGTGTATTTCTTAATGTGGATTTTTTTTCTCAGTGATTAAATGTTCTTCAATTAAAGGTTGAATTTCTCTCTCTTTTTTGTGTTGTGAGCCTATATTGTTTGAGAAAAAAAGGAATTTATTAGAAGCTCAAGAACACATCTTAACCAGGGGTGCTAATAATTGTGGAGGGCGCTGTATGTCAATGTCTGTCTGTAAAGCTCTCTTGGAAAAATGTGATCTTGAAGTATTACCTTTCAGTAAACATGTAGAAACTAAGTTGTGTTGGCAAATGATGGTCATAGAATACCACAAATAGTTGACTCAGGATTGCATTTCAAACTCCACGTTGTGTCAGTTCAAAATTGAACTGTTTTTCCTTAGCTGCTGCTATATAGGAATTATTATTATTGTTGTAGGATTATTGTTTACATTGTAGCCTGTCATTTTTGTGTGCCTCCCCATATTTGATCATTTGGAGCCCATGAAAGAAAAGTTTGGATAACTGTTAAATTTGAATAGGATAACAAAGGTTTTGACTAACAATGACAGATCACCCACACAATCATTTTGAAATTATTAGTTGTTATTAATAATAGCATTCTGCTACTTAACCATCTAAGGTCAGTATATACAGTATTATAGTTTAGCTAAAAATGTCATATAAATGGCCAAAACCTGGATTAATGCCTTTCAAATTTCATTTCTCCATTGAACAAAGATATGCCTTGAGCAGATTTTCCAATATCACTTAACATTTTTCACATAAAAGTCAATTAATTATTTTTTTATAAATATTTCATATTTATGAATAATTTTCAGATTTTTGTCCCACTGTTCAAAACACTTCATGTTCAGAATGAGACAAAGCGGCACATTACATTCCTTGCTTTGCCAAGAAGTTTCCTACCAGTAGTTCACAAATTTACTTCTCCCAGATGTGTCCTTTATACTGGGGCTAATAATTGTAGGTATCCCAGCAAACATCAGAACAGAGTGTGCCTGAATGGAAGGAATCTGCAGAGACACACCAGATCATAGTGTCGTAGTGTCAAAGTTTTTGTCTTTCCTTGGCTCAGTGTGTATAATATACCAATTTGTGTTAGTAATGTCAATAAAATGTACAAATAATGTGCAATATTATATTAGAACAAGTGGTGGCTAGTGTAATACTAAATTTGCTTATCGGAAAGATTAACCCCTGTCATTTGTATATTGTACTGATTAACTGGTTTCTGGCATGGAATGTATTTTATAGCTCATCACTCTTCACTCTCCTTTGCACCCCATCCAGGAGTGTATAGTATTTACAAAAATTCAGACGTACAGTATTTGTGTGAGTGAGTGCAAACAATATATTTTAGGTGTTTATTTATCTTCACATAGTCCCAGACACTTAAGAAAATGCAGCTATTCTTTCAATGCCAAATTATCTAGTTGGGACAATTCGTCAGCAAAATCTTCACTTCAGATCTTCAAAACAGCACCTCTTGTTTGGTGGTAAATATTGTGCTTTTGGCCGTGATAGTTTAGTAATGCTGTGCACTTTATGGGCTGGTTTATGCTTTATACTTATTTTGACACTTCCTCTGAGCATATCCTAAGAAATTAACAAGATGTGTGCGCGAGTTGCAATTCCAGAAAAAATATGGATGGCATCTGTGTGCAGGTTTTGGTATGTGACTTCAGCATTGTTGTTTACTAGCAACATATGACGGCAGGTTTGCTGCTCCAGCAGGATCAATCTTTGTGCTTCAATGTTTGATGAATGGTTCGATGTTGTTAAGCAAATCATTTGACTTAAATGCTGTCATGCAAATGTCTTTTTGGTGCTTTTTTTCATCTATTTTTTGCTATATTGCTTATCACATACTGTCTCAACATTCTGTGTCAAATTACCATCTTTTTTTTTTTTAACCATCACAACAGCATCAGAATGCAAATAATTTTTATTTTAAACATCTTTCTTCCCTCAACTCTCAACAGTGAAACTGGACGTTGTTTTCTCCTATGTGATGATTTCTTGTCCTGACACGTGGTGGAATTCTCTATATTTACAAAGTAAATGCACAAGTATAGACAGCGCAACCTCAAGCACACGCATCACTTAGCAGAGCATTAAGTATATACCCAGCCTATCAGTCTCTCTGTGTAAGTGACTGACAGTCGGTTTACTCTGTAGTAATTTGTGTCTTTTTCCTGATGAACTACTGTATTTATTTTGTTAAGTGAAGTTATAAAAAGGCCATGTTAAAGTAATGTGTTTTCAGCAGTTTTTTAAAGTGCTCTACTGTATTAGCCTGGCGAATTCCTATTGGCAGGCTATTCCAGATTTTAGGTGCATAACAGCAGAAGGCCGCCTCACCACTTCTTTTAAGTTTAGCTTTTGGAATTATAAGGAGACACTCATTTGAAGATCTAAGGTTACGATTTGGAATATAACATGTCAGACATTCCAATCTATAAGATGGAGCGAGATTATTTAAGGTTTTATAAACCATAAGCAGTATTTTAAAGTCAATCCTGAATGACACAGGCAACCAGTGTAGTGACATCAAAACTGGAGAAATGTGATCGGATTTTCTTTTCCTAGTTAGGATTCTAGCAGCTGCATTCTGCACTCATTGCAAGTGATGTATGTCTTTTTTCGGTAGTCCTAAGAGGAGTGCGTTACATCTAGTCTACTGAAAACAAAAGCGTGAATTAATTTCTCAGCATTTTTCAATGATATAAGAGGTCTAACTTTTGCTATTTTTCTTAAGTAAAACAATTCTGTCCTAGTGGTCTGATGAATATGCGATTTAAAATTCAGATAACAGTCAACCGTTACCCCTAAGATTTTTACTTCCGTCTTAACTTTTAATCCTAATGCATCACGTTCATTACTGATAACCTCATTGAATCCATTATTGCCAATTACTAAAATTTCAGTTTTCTCTTTATTTAGTTTGAGAAAATTACTATTCATCCATTCAGAAATACCAGTTAGACATTGTGTTAGTGAATTGAGAGTCGGAGTCATCAGGTGCTATTGATAAGTACAGCTGTGTGTCATCAGCATAGCTGTGGTAACTCACATTGTAACCTGAGATAATCTGACCTAACGGAAGCATATAGATTGAGAAAAGCAGCGGACCTAGGATAGAGCCTTGTGGAACACCATATTGGATATCATGTGTCTTTGAGTTGTGATTACCACAACTAACAAAGAATTTTCTACCTGCCAGGTAGGATTTAAACCAATTTAAGACACTGCCAGAGAGGCCCACCCATTGACTAAGGCAATTTCTAAGAATATTATGATCAATGGTGTCAAATGCGGCACTCAGATCTAAGAGGATGAGAACAGATAAATGGCCTCTGTCTGCATTTACCCGCAAGACATTTACTACTTTAACGAGTGCAGTTTCTGTGCTGTGATTTGTTCTGAAACCTCACTGAAATTTATCAAGAATAGCATGTTTATTGAGGTGGTTATTTAACTGCATAATGACTGCCTTCTCTAGAATTTTACTTAAGAAGGGCAGGTTAGAGATGGGTCTAAAATTTTCAAAGGCAGAGGGGTCAAGATTATTTTTCTTGAGCAGGGGTTTAACTACAGCAGTCTTAAGACAGTCTGGGAAGACCCCCGTATCTAATGACGAATGTTATCTCTAATATCATTAATTTTTTGATTGAAAAATACAGCAATGTTCTCACAGGTTTCACTGGAAGTATTCTGGGGGCATTCCTTTGTGTTACCTGGGTTTAACAGACGATCAATTGTAGAAAATAAGACTCTGGGATTACTAGCATTGTTATTTATAATATTAGAGAAATAGCAGCGCCTCTCAAGGCGGACTGTGTTATTGTATTCTGTTATTTTAACCTTCAATATTTCATAATGGATAGTTAGTTTAGTTTTCCTCCATTTACGTTCAGCTCTACGACTTGTTCTTTTTAAATCAGACACTCTTTGGGTCTTCCATGGGATAACAATACTAGAAGATTTTTTAACTGTCTTTTCAGGTGCAACTATGTCAACAGCAGCTCTTACTTTAGAATTAAAGTTTTCCACTTTACTATTTACACTATCCTCGCTATTATAGTTGGCACTATAAACGGACTGATTGCTTAGAATGTTTGTAAGTTTTAAAGCTGCTGATGAGTCAAAGAAGCGTTTTTTAACAAAATGCTTCTCATGAGTGTTTTCTATCTTTATTTCTATGTTAAATAGTAGAAGGAAATGGTCTGATAGACCGATATCAATGACCTGCTTTAAATCAACTTTAAGTCCTTTAGCAATCACTAAGTCTAACGTATGACCTGCTTTATGTATAAGTTGATTAACTAGCTGTCTCAAATCAAAAGAGTCCAGGAGGTTCATGAATTCTTTTACTTTTTGGTCACACTGATTGTCGATATGAAAGTTAAAGTCGCCGACTATTAAGAGTGTGTCATAGTTTGTAATTAAAATTGACATTAAGTCAGAGAATTCCTCAAAGAAAGACGCGTTATATTTAGGAGGTCTATACACAGATAATACTAGAACGTGAGAATCTCCATGAATAACAATGGCGAGATACTCAAAGGACTTAAATTTACCAAAACTAACATCTTTACATTTTAATTGGCTCGAGTAAATGTTTGCCAATCCGACTCCCTTTTTCTCCTGGCGGTCTGCACGAGTAAAACTGTAATCCGGAGGCGCAGATTCGATTAAAACAGCCGAGCCGTCTGAGTTAAGCCACGTTTCACTTAGTGCAATAAAGTCAATGTTTCTATCACTAATAAGATTTTTTATAAAAAATGTCTTTTTAGTTAAAGCTCTAACATTTAATAGTGCCATATTTAATGTTTCGTAGGGGCAGAGCTGAATTTTATGGGCATTATTGGTATTCGGAACAAAAATTAAGTTATTTTTGTTAACGCCGCTCTGTGTGTATTTTTTATGTAATCTTCAATCCGTTTTTATAGTTTTAATGCATTGTTGATCTGAAGTAGTAATTGCAATTAAATTATTGGTGTTTATGCCGCACTGCCTAGATTTTATATGTGCATTAAGATTTGTTATTAGATTATTAATGTTGCGCACTTTAACGGAAGACTGTGTTAAGCCATTATGTCCTATCAAAGCAGTAGTATTACGGAAGGGGTTTAAAGTAGAAGTAGACAGTCAAGATAGATGAATTACCTTAGCGATGTTTTCGGAGAGGACCCAACAAGTGATTTACATCTCTGCCTTGTATTCATTTGTATTACAATACTGTTTTAAAATTGTATTGCATTGTAAATCATAGGCATAAAGCCTTCTGCTGCTTTGAAGGTTCCAATGAGCACAGTGGCCTACATCATCCGTAAATGGAAGAAGTTCGAAACCACCAGGACTCTTCCTAGAGCTAGCCGGCCATCTAAACTGATGGAGAGAAGGGCCTTCTCTCTGAATGATCACTCTGTCAGAGCTCCAGAGGTCATCTGTGAAGAGAGGAGAACCTTCAAGAAGGACAGCCATCTCTGCAGCAATCCACCAATCAGGCCTGTATGGTAGAGTGGCCAGACGGAAGCCACTCCTTAGTAAAAGGCACATGACAGCCCGCCTGGAGTTTGCCAAAAGGCACCTGAAGGACTCTCAGACCATGAGAAACAAAATTCTCTGGTCTGATGAGTCAAAGTTTGAACTCTTTGGTATGAATGCCAGGCGTCACATTTGGAGGAAACCAGGCACCGCTCATCACCAGGCCAATACCATCCTTACAGTGAAGCATGGTGGTGGCAGCATCATGCTGTGGGGATCCTTTTCAGCGGCAGGAACTGGGAGACTAGTCAGGATAAAGGGAAGGATGACTGCAGCAATGTACAGAGACATCCTGGATGAAAACCTGCTCCAGAGCACACTTGACCTCAAACTGGTGCGACGGTTCATCTTTCAGCAGGACAACGGCCCTAAGCACACAGCCAAGATATCAAAGCAGTGGCTTCCTGACAACTCTGTGAATGTCCTTGAGTGGCCAAGCCAGAGCCCAGACTTGAATCCGATTGAACATCTCTGGAGAGATCTTAAAATGGCTGTGCACTGACGCTTCCCATCCAACCTGATGGAGCTTGAGTGGTGCTGCAAAAAGGAATGGGTGAAACTGGCCAAGGATAGGTATGCCAAGCTTGTGGCATCATATTCAAAAAGACTTGAGGGTGTAATTGCTGCCAAAGGTGCATCGACAAAGTATTGAGCAAAGGCTGTGAATACTTATGTACATGCGATTTCTCAGTTTTTTTGTTTTTAATAAATTTGCAAAAACCTCAAGCAAACTTTTTTCACATTGTCATTATGGGGTGTTGTGTGTAGAATTCTAAGGAAAAAAATTAATTTAATCTATTTTGGAATAAGGCTGTAACATAACAAAATGTGGAAAAAGTGATGCACTGTGAATACTTTCTGGATGCACTGTATTAAATGGCAGTTTGCCATTGAAAAAGTTAGTTGAATATTTAACCTTTTAGGCAGCAGATTTTTGGTGTGGCCCAAAAGTGTTTGTGTGTGTGTGTATCAAATTTATTCACAAGTGTTACTGAAACTGCTATATATGCAAACAAATACATCTCTTCAATACTTACTGAAAGGAAACATATGGCCAGTTCAGTTACTCTTTACTAGTAAAGAAATGCATGCCAGCATATTGAGCTGGGTTGGGGCCAAAATTAAACAACAAATAGAGATTGTCATTGTCACGTAAAAGGGTTAAAGATTAAAGAAAAAGAAAAATCTTACTTAGTTCACCTGCTTATCTGTATACCCAGTTAAGCAGAAAATAATTGGCATATTGCCAATGCCATGGTTCCTAAGATATTTTATTTTAAAATATTATGCTGAAGTGAAATTTACATTGGAATATTTGATGTTATTCAAGACCTTCCGGTTATGTATTGTCACACCACCTGCTTGTTGTAATGTTAAAGCAACATTTGTCTGATTATCTCTTGGTATGTATCATGCATATGAAGCTATAGTAAAGAGCTGCAAACCTGAAGTGGTGGTAACCTCTTAATATTGTTGTATTCACTGAAATTCATTACAATTTAAAACCCTGTAATCATGGTTAAAAAAGCCTTTGTCCTTTGTATTGTGCTTTTTTACTCTTATTTTGCTGTGCCCATCAAATGTTTAAAACTGCCTTTTTTACTTCTATAAAAAGATAGCTACCTTTTCTGAGTAAAGCTCTTTACCTTCAGCCCTCCAGAACAATACTTCTTTTGACTTCTCTTTTATTACCTTTCGAGAAAGAGATGGAAAAGTAGGAGTAGTGGATGATTATGTGGGATGTCAGAAAGAAGATGCTTTCATATAATTTGAATACACTATTTTACTACCAGAAAATCATTAGAATAACTATAAAGGAAATATGCCTTAATAAAGCACCATAGTTGATTGTTCATTACTGTATCATTGAGAAACTGATGTTGGCTGATTCAAGGTTATATAATCAAGGCTACTGTAAATGTGAGCATGAATAAATATTTTTATTTATATAAAATACAGTATCTTCAAAATTAATAATTCCATGTAATGTTTTAAATTATATTTGTTAATTTCCTTTCCGTAATCTTCATTTTGAAGCCACTTCCTTAGCAGCGCAGTCAATAATTCACTTAATTAGAAAGTGCAGTGATAAGGTATGAAATACAGGGCACAAACTCACTGGTCTGCATTGTGCTGCTCAAGCCATCTAAATTTCTTTGTAGAACAGCATGCAGCAAAATGTTTCTTTTTTTGAAACACCTGTTAAAAATGTCTCTCTAACCCTGAATTACTTTAATCATTTGTTCTTGTATGACTAGTTATGCATGCTTATAATCTTTTGTAAGGACTGCATGCTTTAGATGCATTTTATAAAGTAAAGTTAAATTAAGTTAAATAAGAATATTAATTCCCAATTACTGTAAATGTTTTTAATTAGCAACCTGATATTTAGGCATTTGAGTTAGTCACTAGTGCTGCCACTGAAAAAAATATATCACCAACTCATCTGAGCTTATGAACCCCACAGAGAGATACAAAAGGCTGAGAAGTCATAAATTACTGTTTTTTTTAGAAGACAGTAGTATGTGGCCAAAAAAAAAATCAAATAGGTTTAGTATTTCTCAGAAAAAGAAAAGCCTTCATCAGCACACGCTATTTTTGAAGCTGTTACACAAAATATGAAAATATACTGCTGTATATAAGTTCTGCTCTAATTTCAAAATCAATATTCAAAGTAAGATTTTATAAATGTTCATATACAGTACTAACAGCTTGGTCATATGTTAATTCTTTTCCCCCCACAAGTTTGTATTTCAGACCAAATGTAGTGATATGTACTGTACATGGCTTAAATTGAAACTGGTCCAACTATACCTGTCTTTGTCACAATGACAAGGTTATGGAAAGTGTTTAAAATTTTTAGCAGTTCTAATTTAGCCTGTGTGAATAGCCCATATTATGGACTGGCGCACCTTTCTAGAGTTTCTTCCTGCCTTGGACTTATTGCTACATTGGTAGGCTCTGGTGCCCTGCAGTTACAATTTGGATTAAATGGGTTTCAGAATATCATAACAGTCTGAAGTAAAGAGGTAATCAATCCAGGATTGGTTCAATCATTGTGCCCATCTGTCACCCTCTCTTTTTATGCATTTGTGTGTATGTGTTTATGTATAAATATCTGCCACCTGCTATTATAAAAGTGTAACTGTTTTCATTACACTTCAGTCTAATTTCGCCAATTTGTTATTAAGAAATCAGGGGTTGTATTTGTGACCATGTGCAGCAGTAAAAAAAATTTTCTTGAGGCCTATTGCTGTTGCATGACACTTAAGAGTGAGCATTAACAGGTCTGTGATGCCCTTAAATGTTCTTTAATAGGATCGGAGATTTTGCCCAATGAACATGAAATTCCCAGTATGTGTGAGTCATAAGCTCGTACTGATTAAGTCCCTGCCTGTACACATTGCTGGTTGCTACTACCAATTGGATGCATTAGTGGGGATCTCTTATGGGCCCCACTGCGATTGCTTGTGGGTTCTGGCAGAGTGCATAGATGATGGCTGAACTTGACTTTAACTTCCTTAGCTTTATTTTTCTTCTCAAAAAAAAAAAAAACATAAAAAACATAGCTTTTTGGCTAGAAAAATGACATTTTTATTAAATCTAATCTTTCTAATGTAAAATGTGCAAAACACTAAAAGTACAAAGTCAGAAGTGTAGAAAGTCTAATAATGATACAAATAATAATAATGATGATCAATAATAATATGAACAGCACACTACATATGTGTGAGTGATTCAAGTGTCATTTTTGGATTCAATGAGTCACTTTCGATTTCACTCACCATTTCAATTTTACTGCCTGAAGACAGATTCACTTCGTCACCACTGCTGATGAGAGGTGCTTCATATGAGATGCCATTATGAGGCTAGGAGAAGACATGTTACCCAAGTAACACTTGGGCCTGGCGCTTATGCAAGCCATGCCTATACCGTTGCCTGAGCAACACTCGGCACTAACACTGTTGGCACTTTTACAGCCTGAGTAAACCTCAGGTCTTATGCGAGGCGCATGTATAGTGCTACCCGAGTGACACATGGAACTAACACTTTTAATGCTGATTTGACAGCCCGAGTTACGATCGTATCTTATGCTAAGGAGGTTAAAGGAAGTAAAATGCATAGAAAGGTTTCTGTACCTTGACCTTGTGGAAGGGTCATTACCAAGCCTTGACTGGCTAGATTTGTGCGCCAAGCTGGTGTCTGCTGGAACCTAACCCCATTTCACTCATAGGACCAATGCTTCAGCAGTTGCATTTTCCATATCCTCAGGGTTATTTTTCTTGTTCTTCCTCCCCTTTTCCTGTTAGAGTTCAGGTCGTCTTGTTGCTGCTCTCCACATCTCACTAGTTGTGGTCAAGTGCAGATCTGTCCCTGCTTTGTTTCTTGATGCAATAAATCCATCTTTTATTTGGTTTTCATCTTGCTGATAGTCTTTCACCTTTCTTATATGCTGCCCATTTACTAAACTTCCCTAATGTATTCTTTGTACATGCCCATACTGTCTCAGCCTTAATTCTTAATTCTCCTTCTGCCCGATTTCTGCAAGATTTACCCCATGTATTGTTCTTAGGCACTTTATTTCCATAGATTTTTTTTCTCCTTTTTGCTCCTTTACTGGCCACTTTCTACATCATATAGTATATTAGACCAGACCCAAGGCTGCTGCCACCGTTACAGTAAATTAGAGTTTTGCCTAGGGCGCAGATCATAAGGGTGAAGGGGAACCCAGCATTTAGCTACCGAACAGTCAGTTGGTGCACTAATAACCTTGGCCTAGGCCGCAAAATAACCTAGCACTGGTTCTGACCAATGCTAATATTTATTTTGTAGACATGTGGGATCTGTTTCTCCCAGACCACTCCTGTGATCTTCGGACATGCATTGCTTGCTCTTTTGGTTGCAACTCTGCCTGTATTTCTCATTAGTTCCCCTTCTTCAGTTCAACTTTCATGATATTTAAAATATTTTAACTACCTTAATTCTTTCTCAGATACATCCACTACCACTTTTTTTGCCTGGCCAACAACTATTACTATCAAGACTTTTGTTTTGTCCTAACTCATGCACATTCCATGCACCTGTATCACGTATTTGCATTCCTGCACCTACTTTTCTAATTCCTTCTCTGATTTACTTCTCAATAGGATGTCATATGCATGCAGCACCTTCACTCCTCACTTCACCTTCACCATTCTACTGATGTAATCCATAATAATGATGAATTACAGAGGGCTCAGTCATGTCTCTTGGTGTAAACAAACTTTCATTGTGAAAGCATAATTTATTCTGAAACTTGTTATAACTTTTGTTTATGGCTCTCTAAAAAAGTTGCCATTACCATTGTGATCACTTCCTCTGTTATATTCTACGTTATGAGCACTCGTGCAAACAACTCTCTTGGTATCAGATCATAATCCTCTTCCAAATGCACAGATACCCTTTTACCAGTAATGCTATAGGTTTTCTTTCTCATCGCTTATAGAAGGTAATGTTATTCCATTTTCTTTTGCAGTGAATTTGTCCCTTGCCTTCTTGTACTCATTCTTCTTTCCCATGCTTATAGAGTATCAGTCTCAATCCCCTGATATAGCCCTGTTAATGTCCCCTCTCTGGCCTCTTAAATACTCTTTTCGCCATTCTATTACTTACACTATTTTCTTCCTTATTTTTTAATTCTCTATTGACCCATTCAGATCTTATTGACTTTTGCACCTTTTCATTTCACCACCACATCTGTGTATATATAAAACACATTTGTGCTTGTGTATATGTTTATAAACACACATATCTGTTTTCATGTGCAGTAAATAATAATACAGCAAAATATGTCTATTGTTGAAAAAACTGTGTCATATTTCAGTAGACATTGATTATGAATACCGTAGCCTGCAGTACCTGTTTCTAATTTTTTCATAGGAGGAGCTACAAATTCTGGCTTTACATTTATATATACGTAAGTTATAGGTTTATAGGGCAATTATTGTCAAGTGTACAGAGTACTGTGAAGTTCTTACTTGCATGTGCCTATCAATGTGCAGTACATCACCACTCTCTGGCAACATGATTAACAAGTATAACTACCTTGCCTTGAAACTTTTGGCTTCCTTGTCTAAAATATAAGAGAATTAGCATTTAAAAATTTATTCTGTTAAAACTTTAAATACTTCTTGCTTTGCAGATGCATAATAACATTTCTTAAATTAACATTTTAGCTGGAATTTACTGTTTTACATGGGGCACTTATTTACCTAACACACTCATATATATATATATGCACACACATAATATATAATTTAATATATGCTGAGTCTCCCTAATTTGAAATTCCAAAATCAGAAAAAGTTTGAGCACTCTTACGATGCTTCTTCTAATTTTCTTTTACTGCCGAGTGGATGTGAGCAATGTATGTGCAAATTCCAATCGTATGTATTCATTCTGAGTGGGAGGTGGTGTCTGATTTCCTGAAATGCATTGAGCACCACAAAAATAAGACACACAAAAGATGACCAAGTTTGGGGTCCCCCATGAATCGGCAATATCCTTGAAGATCCATCCCTCGATTATTAGGTAGTGCTGTGAGGCTGGATAGATGTTGAACGACAGCTTCAATATGCTGGGCATGGGGGAACAAAATGATAGCACCTACTTCAAAAGTTTAAAACTGCTCCATGGAACTCATGGAGAAAATCACACAGAGAGCCACAAGCAGAAAGCTTCACACCCAAGGTCAGATTTATAAAACTGTTTGTTGAAAATTGCATGTGTAGATTTGGATTTTTCAGTGAAAATATGCAGCATTGGCACTTTGCAAGGCAAGTATATTATTTATATGTAATATATATATATATATATATATATATATATATATATATATATATATATATATATATGTGTATATATATATGTATGTATATGTATATATATAGGTATGTATATATATATATGTATGTATATATATATATGTATATATATATATATGTATGTATATATATATATGTATATATATATATGTATATATATATATATATATATATATATATATATATATATATATATATATATATATATATATTGTGAAGGCTGGCCCCCGCACAGACAGACGGACAGCATATTTTGCTCCCACACACCGTTTATTTACACTATTTACAGTCATAGAAATGTCACGTGCACTCACGAACCCCAGTGCCTCTTGCACCGAATCCCCCAAAGTCCAGGGCCCACAGTCTCTGTGCCTTTGTCCTGGCCGCCTCCTGTCCGCTCTCCAGCTCAGTCCTTCTGCCTCCCGACTTCCACACTGACTGGAGGGAGGCGGCCCCTTAAATAAGGCTCCCGGATGAGCCCCAGGTGCTTCCGCCATCTGCTCCTTGGCCACGCCCCAGCGTGGCGGAAGTGTCGGCTGCCTTCCTGGCAGCTCTCCCGGCGTCACACAAAGTCTTCCCCGGCACTTCCTGGTGTGGCGGAAGTGCGGGCTCCCGGATAATTAGGCACCGGGGCGCCGCCTGGCGGTGGCCACGGGTCCCTACAGGGCTGGGCTTCAAAGCCCTGTACCGAGGCCCCTGCCTAACCATGACGGACGCCCCACTCTGTCTGGAGGAGGCACTCGCCCTCCTCCGGTCCTCAAGCGCCCGGCCGGGCCCCTGCCCCGACCGGCAACCGCCCGGGATAAACCGGCATCGGGGCGCCGCCTGGCGGTGACCACGGGCCCCTACAGGGAAGGGCTTCCATGCCCTCAACCCGTGGCCCCCAACAGAACCAGGACGGACGCCCCTCGGTCTGGAGGAGGCACAAGCCCTCCTCACGTCCTCCTGGGCGTCCCGGCCGGGCTCCCGCCCCGGCCGGGGGCCACAGTGCCCCACCGCTAGCGAGGACACATGGGTCCGAACGGCACAACCCGAACGGGCAGCACGTCCCCAGCGAGGGTCCTACTATGTCCCCAGGGTCCAACACGGCACCCTGGGACATCTGTCTTCGGCACCCTCGCCGCGCAAAGCGTCCCCTGTGGTCTGCGCCGCTCCGCTTCGCTGTTCCCCAGCGGGTCACTGTAGGCCTCCCGGCGTGGAGCACTCCAGCGAGCTGCCGTTCCAGGCGGGCAGGCCCCCGCCGACGTCGGCCTCAGCGCTCGTCGGGGCTTCGGGCCTGTAAAATAAAGAAAAGAGGGCCAGAAGCACAGCCAGGACACTCATCCCGAAGCGCTCCGTCGGTCTCCGTGATCGACCGTGCCTCTGCCCCCCTCCGACAGCCCCCAACTTGCCTGCTGAAGTCCTCCGCCGCAGGTTCCATGCCCGTCGCTTCGTCGCGGCACGCTCTCGCAGGCGGCTCGCCCAGCCGCCCAGGGATCTCCTCTGCCCGCACGGGCGGCCCTTCTCGGACGCGCGCACCCAGCGCCCGCGTCCTCTCCTATCGGAGGAACCGGCATTCACCCGCCGGTTCCTCCTTCTTTTCTTGGACGCGCTGACGGTCTGGGTCTGAGCACAGCTTAAAGCTCAAATCCAGCCCGTCTGCCCAGGCAGAGCGACAGGAGACAGTTGCAGGCTTGGAGCGCAGGGCGCTAGGACCCAGGGCACTCAGCAGCCCCGATCCTACCCGCCCCTGCATATTGAGCTCCTCGCCCGCTAGCTGTCTGCACCGCTGGGCGCCTGCTGTCGGGAGGTTGCTTACTTGAGCTGATCGTCCGTAACGGTCACAGCCATGTTGGCAAACCTCCCGCTTGCTTTACGGGACGGTAATACTCACCACCCCGCCGTGTTCTGCCGGCCTCCGGTTCCAGCGCCGCCGATCCTCCGTCTCACGCTGGGCGTCTCTCCCGCGCGACCGCCTTTCCGTCAGCTGCTCACACTGAGCGGCGAGAACACGTAGCAGCTCCTCTAAAGACGGCTTGGCGGGCGAGGGACTCCTCCGGACGACGCCGAGCCGCTGGTGGAGAGAGAGACAGACGTCCGGTGGGCTTACCTGTCCATCAGCTCCACGCGACGCCTGCCTCCTCTGGGCCCTCCCTCTGGCCCAATCGGGTCTCGGTTTGCACGAGATTGGCATTCCTTGGGCCCGCCTCTATCCAATCATCGGCGGGCACGCAAGACACACCGCCAATCCCGTGCCTGTCAGCGGCGGGACCACCGCCCGCGGCCATCTTGTCTCCCCTGCGCTGGGTGCGGAGACGTGCCTCCTCACAGCGTTGTAGCTGCAGCGATTCCTCGAGCCAGCGGCTCCGATTCCGCAGCCTCCTTTGCTGCCTCCGTAGCCGCACTGCCGACAGCCCGTGGCCCGGCGCGCTCCTGCCACAGACGCGGATCCGGTCTGTCCCTCCCTGTGGAAAACAAGGTATGACCGACCCGAAGGGCCGATTACTGCAGGGCAGGGCACTCACCTCCCGGATCCCGTCTTGCCGAGGCCCCCACCTCGGTGTGGCCTTTTGCGTCGCCACGCCGGCCTGGCTGTCCGTGTCGACAGCGCGACTTTCGAGCCGCTGCGCTCCAGCGAGGCCGCTCCTCCTCCGCACCCGGGGATGGCCTCTCTTCATTCCGGCGGCGGTTTCCGGGGTAAACGCTCAGCTGGCCGTTGCGGGCCGCTCCGGCCAGTGTGTGGGTCGCTGCTGCGCGGGCCGTTCACAAAATATTTATAAAGACGGGGTCCCCCCCTTTTAGCAGGGGGTTGGTCCCTGTTCGGGCGCCATTGTGAAGGCTGGCCCCGGCACAGACAGACGGACAGCATATTTTGCTCCCACACACCGTTTATTTACACTATTTACAGTCATAGAAATGTCACGTGCACTCACGAACCCCAGTGCCTCTTGCACCGAATCCCCCAAAGTCCAGGGCCCACAGTCTCTGTGCCTTTGTCCTGGCCGCCTCCTGTCCGCTCTCCAGCTCAGTCCTTCTGCCTCCCGACTTCCACCACTGACTGGAGGGAGGCGGCCCCTTAAATAAGGCTCCCGGATGAGCCCCAGGTGCTTCCGCCATCTGCTCCTTGGCCACGCCCCAGCGTGGCGGAAGTGTCGGCTGCCTTCCTGGCAGCTCTCCGGGCGTCACACAAAGTCTTCCCCCCGGCACTTCCTGGTGTGGCGGAAGTGCCGGGCTCCCGGGATAATTAGGCACCGGGCGCCTGGCGGTGGCCACGGGTCCCTACAGGGCTGGGCTTCAAAGCCCTGTACCGAGGCCCCTGCCTAACCATGACGGCGCCCCACTCTGTCTGGAGGAGGCACTGCGCCCTCCTCCGGTCCTCAAGCGTCCGGCGGGCTCCTGCCCGACCGGCAACCGCGACGGGATAAACCGGCATCGGCGCCGTCTGGCGGTGACCACGGGCCCTACAGGAAAGGGCTTCCATGCCCTCAACCCGTGGCCCCAACAGAACCAGGACGGACGCCCCCTCGCGGTCTGGAGGAGGCACAAGCCCTCCTCACGTCCTCCTGGCGTCCGGCCGGGCTCCGCCCGGCCGGGCCACAATGTATATATATATATGTATGTATATATGTATATATATGTATATATGTATATATATATATATGTATATATATGTATATATATGTATATATATGTATATATGTATATATATATGTGTATATATGTATATATATGTATATATATGTATATATATGTGTATATATATATATATATATATATATATATATATATATATATATATATATATATACAGTAATCCCTCCTCGATCTGGGTTGTTGTTCTAGACCCCCCGATAGGTGAAAATCATGAAGTAGAAACCATATGTTTGTATGGTTATTTTTATATATTTTAAGCCCTTATAAACTCTCCCACCCTGTTAACATTATTAGAGCCCTCTAGACATGAAATAACACCCTTTAGTCAAACGTTTAAACTGTGCTCCATGACAAGACAGAGATGACAGTTCTTTCTCACAATTAAAAGAAAGCAAACATATCTACTCTTCAAAGGAGCGCCGTCATAAAGGAGCGCGTCAGGAGCAGAGAATGTCAGAGAGAGCTCGCAAAGAAAAAGCAAACAATCAAAAAATCAATACATGCTTTTAAGTATACAGAAGCACCGTGATAAAGCGGCATTTTGTAGAGGAGCGTCCGTGTCCTCTGTGCAAACAGCCCCTCTGCTCACACCCCCTCCGTCAGGCAGAGAGAGCGACAAAGATAGAGAGAAGCAAACAAGCACAGTGCGGGAAGCATATCTTATATCATTGAGGAGTTTTAGTTAATATGTAATACATGCTCTGATTGGGTAGCTTTTAAGCCATCCGCCAATAGCGTCCCTTGTATGAAATCAACTGGGCAATCAAACTGAGGAAGCATGTAACCTAAATTAAAAGACCCATTGTCCAGAAAGCGTAACCAGAAAAATCTGTGATATATGTTTAGATGTGCTTACATTTAAAATCCAGCGATAGAGTGAAACCGCGAAAGTCAAAGCGCGATATAGCGAGGGATTACTGTATGTATATATATATATATATAGTCGCATGTGGCCCAGTCGGGACGCCCAGGAGGACCAGAGGAGGGCTTGTACCTCCTCCAGACTGCGAGGGGGTGACCGCCCTGGTTGTGTTGGGGGCCAAGGGTAGAGGGCTTGGAAGCCCAACCCTGTAGGGACCCGTGGCCACCGCCAGGCAGTGCCCGGTGCCTGAACAACCCTGGACCTCAGCACTTCCGCCGCACCAGGAAGTGCTGTGGGGAAGAGGAGCAGGGACACCCGAAGGGCTTCCGGGTGCGCAGCCGGCACTTCCGCCACACGGGGGTGTGTCCGCAGGAGATTGCCAGGAAGCAGCTGGAGCTCATCCGGGTTCCTATATAAGGGGCCGCCTCCCTTCATTCAGCTGACAAAAGTCGGGTGGAAGAAGGACGGAGCTGGAGAGAGGACTGGAGGCGGCTAGAAAGGCATTTTGTGACTGTGAGGCCTGGACCTTGGGGAATCGGTGCTGGAGGCACTGGGGTGTGCACTGACTAAAACCTGTAAATAGTGTATATAATAAAGGAGTGTGTTGGGTGCAGAAACAATGTCCGCCTGTCTTTGTCAGGTCCCATTCCACTATATATATATATATATATATATATATATATATATATATATATATATATATATATATATATATATATATATATATATATATATATATATATATATATATATATATATATATATATATACCTTTCTTATTATTGTATACAGTTTCTGGCTGCAATTTGGTGTTACCTAGAAACTTGACTTAATTTAATAAAAGAGAAATGAAAAAAAAGTCAATTTATTGTTTGCATTTACAGTATATTAAAGTACAATGTTATCTGTGATTACTTCAGTAAGCAAGCTAGCAACATTTTACACTGACAAATTTTTATTTGTTTTTTCATTTATTTTATTATTTTTTAACAGAGAATAAAAATTCTTAAAATTGGCAACTTCATTGGGTCTTATGTTAGTTTCAGCTTGTCATTCTCTAGATTCTCAGGATATTAAAGACATAATTTTTTGGTGTAAATTAAATACGTAAGCTAAATGTATGTCTCTTTGAAGTCTACATCTTCATTTTTGGTTGTTTGACAATTGAGAGTTGTTTGTCTCTTCTGAATGCCAATTTGTTTATGTTTGGCTTTTCGTTCTTAATCTGGCTGCTTTTAATAATTGACTTTAGATCGTGACAATCTGTGCTGGGTATTATCATATCTTAGATGATTAAATATAATATGCTGTTTTATGGTTAATTAATAAATCAAAATAAAGTTTTCTTGAATATTTCCCTCTTCACAAAATGACTGAAGAGCATTTAATGGAAAATAACATCAAATACAAATCATACAGTACTGAACAGTTACGCAAAAGGTTTTTAGGGAAAGAAAAAAAAATATAGATAACAGAAATCTCTGGAGAACAAAGATGTTTATTTCAGATATTCATATTTTTGTGTGATTGAAAACTGAACAGTTTGATTTATTTGGATATTGTAAGCAAGTTACTTTTTCTGGTCTATGGGTATGTTATTGCTTTGATATATAAAACAGGAATCCATGCAATGATAGTTTATCTTTTGGTTTGGTGAACATCAGGTTCTAAAGGCAATGAATGCAACAAATGGTTTAATCATAGCTCCTTTTGTATGTTGTCAGAAATAAAAAAGCTGTAGAAGTTGAGCTTCTTTTTATTCTGTAAGTTGTGATTTATAATAGTCATAGATTTTTTGTTTGTTTTTTTTCTTTCCTATATGTTTCAACAAGCACATATGTGACTTTTCTATACATAAATAGTTAACCATATTGCTGTACTTTTAAGTTTCAGGGACATCTGCTGTAAGAAACCTTAGTCTGTGCAAAATGTGGACAGATTGCCAAAAGTACAGTAGGCATTCACAGTTGTAGTGTTCTGTCTTTCTGTTAAGTCTAATAATAATAATATAAGATTATATGTACTCTTGTTTGACATGAAGATTCTAAAATCTGAAATGGATAATTGTATGCCTACTTAATTAAAATCTAATCTAATTTTAAGTAAACCATGCTCATTCTATCTATCCATTGTGCAAGTTTTAATACAATATCTGAGGAAAGAAGTTAATCTTCCAATGATGCAATTGTATAAAATCTCTGATTGGGTTTATTTGTCTTTATTTGTATCATTTACTCCTGAAGCCTATACCATGTGTATTTTTAGTTATATACAGTATGTGGTATATAATCTATAATATAAGCAAGGTGTAGGCAGGTTCATGCAGAAAACAAACAGGAAAATAATTTCTTGTTTCTGTTACAGTTACTTAGGGGTGAATTAAATTTTCTCCAGTGTGTGAAATTAAGGATGTATGTCTTAGATAACTTAAACAAAATAGTTAAGTGTTTATGTGTAAGTTTGGACACACCTACTCATAGAAGCTTGTCCTTTGTGTTTTATAATTTTCTACATTTTAGTGTAATAGAGAAGACAACAGTACTGTGAATTAATAGTTATAGAATTATGATGTGACCATAAAATATGTTAAATAAAGAAAACTATTTTATTTTATATATTCTTCAAACTAGACACCCTTTTTCAATGATAGCTGCTTTGTACTCTCTTGTTATTTTCTCAACCAGCTTTATAAGGTAGCCTCCTGGAATGCTTTTCAAGTGGTCTTGAAATAGTTTCCTTATGTGCTGAGCACTTGTTGTTGGCATTTCTTTCTTATTGAAAAAGAAATGATGGCTCAGCTAGGCACAGACATAATAAGGAGTGCCACTGCAGACTCTTGTAGAATTCCTGCTTATTAAATGTGATTTCTTTTTTAAATAAAATGCAGACAGAATTACCAGCAGTGGACGCTACATACCATTACACCACCTCCCCCATGCTTCATGGTGTGCAGACAGTTACAGTCATCTCCATTCACCTTCTCAGCATCTCACAATTTAGAAATCTCAATAGTGGACTGATCAGATGAGGGGCAGATTTCCACTCATCTGATATCCACTGCCTTTTTTTGGCCCAAGTAAATGTCTCCTTACTTGTCTCCTAGTTTTTGGTTTGCAGAAATTCTACCATGAAGGCCTTAATGATGCAGTCTTCTCTCAATGAATCAGCAGTTCTTACTACTACACCACCTAAGCTACTATGGCAGCATCGTACCCTATCCCAATTTCTTTTTCTTTGGTTATATCTATACTTATAAAAGGCAAAGCCCTCACTGACTGACTCACTCACTCACTCATCACTAATTCTCCAACTTCCCATGTAGGTAGAAAGCTGAAATTTACTTACTTATTTCGGTGGTATGACGCCACTGTCGGCCGCCATATTGAATTTTCCAAACGTCACTAATTCTCCAACTTCCCGTGTAGGTAGAAGGCTGAAATTTGGCAGGCCCATTCCTTACCGCTTACTTACAAAAGTTAAGCAGGTTTCATTTCGAAATTCTATGCGTAACGGTCATAATGGTCAACAACGTCCGCCATATTGAACTTTCTTATTCATGGCCCCATCTTCACGAAAATTTGGTAGGCTGCTTCCCTGCGCTAACCGAAACCAATGTACATACTTATTTCGGTGGTATGATGCCACTGTCGGCCGCCATAATTAAACTTTTAACGGAAACCGATGTACGTACTTATTTCGTTGGTATGACACCACTGTCGGCCGCCATATTGAACTTTCCAACGTCACTAATTCTCCAACTTCTCGTGTAGGTAGAAGGCTTAAATTTGGCAGGCTCATTCCTTACAGCTTACTTACAAAAGTTAAGCAGGTTTCATTTTGAAATTCTACGCGTAATGGTCATAACGGTCAACAACGTCCGCCATGTTGAACTTTCTTATTTATGGCCCGATCTTCTCGAAATTTGATAGGCGGCTTCCCTGCACTAACTGAAACCAATGTACGTACTTATTTCGGTGGTATGATGCTACTGTCGGCCGCCATATTGAACTTTTCAACAGTCTTTGTTACTTATTGGTCCATCTTCAAGAAATTTGGTACACGGGTCCCCAACGCTAACTGAATCCTACTTATGTACATATATACGTCCATAGCCTGCAGTTCGGTCACCGTGTGAGGTGGCGTTGGGTCCCCCATCCCAACGCCTCCCACGTTGTTGGCTGCCTGCCTATATAAGGCCGTCCGTCGCTCCGGTCTCTACATTCCCTTCCTTGCTTCGCCATGAGATTCACGTCTCCCTACTGATAACTACAGCCTTTTTGTTTAATCCACTGCTTCTCCGCTGTTTTATTGTTTGTTTATTACAATTATAGTTATTGTATAGGTATTTTAGACTTACTTTACATTGCTCAGGTACCCATTTACTTTATCATTCCAACCCCCATTACCATGTCTATCGAGGTGATCACCATCGATCAAAGAACTGTGCCTTACCGAGTGGTTTCCATGCCCGGAGATGGCACCTACCTTTTCCATTTTCTTTGTTACATATTACACGCCCATATCAGGCTCACTCTTGATATCCGGAGGAACATTGTGTCTTATGTATTGAATGACTGGGACAGGTTCAAGGTGTGGACTGATGACGGTACAGGAGATAATTATACTACACAGGAGCACTATAAGAGTGAAATGCTTAAGCCCTTCACCTATGGTTCTGCATGTGAGTTGATGGCTGCCGCTGAATTGTTCGGTTGTCGCTTTCAAGTGTACCGAAATGGCCAAATATTTTACACCTTTCGACAACCGCCAATGCCTCTTAAACATCTTAGATTCACAGGTGACGATTTCAGTAGTGGACACATTGATGTTTATGAATGTTTAAACTCGCAAAAGCTGGATGTGATTTTATCGATGAAACCGGTTGTGTGCTTACAATGCTTGACAGATGCCGAATGTCACTTCAACACAACAAATCCTGCAAATACTGTCGTAATTGAAACAAACCATGAAACTCAAACCGATTATGACAGCAGCAATCCAAGCTGTGAGATTTGAGACAAGATTACTGTTCACATGGCCAACTGTAAGTTGCATGCTCAAGAGTAAGCTCAGCGCACAGCTTGGTCATATTACAACTGGAGGGCTGAACTAACAATGTGGTATACAAAGAGATCCTTAACAAATAATTATTTGCATATTTTCCCTCAGTTTAAAAAGGTTACATTTTCTTCTTAATAAAAATTTTAATGCAGTACTTCGCCGCTGCGAAGCGCGGGTATTTTGCTAGTTCTTTAATAAATCCACATTTGTTTTGTTATATTTGTACCTTTTGCAAAAGTGTTTATTTAATATTTGGACTCCAGTCTTCACACATTATACAACTTAATGTCTACATTTTGTCAATTATTTCTAAAATATAAAAACATTTCTTTTTTAGTTATGTGTTCAACAATTCCTGCCTCACATTTCATCCTACACTTACCCAGATTGTTGTAGACACGGAACACATATGAAGTGCATGTATTCCAAATAACAATATACTGTATTATTTACACTATACAACTTCAGGCACCTCACATGCACATAAGGAGCCTTGACTTGAGCTGGGAGAAATTTTTGCCCGGGTTGAGCTCCGTTGAGTGGGTTATGGGGCAGCAGGGTGCTTGCTGCTTGTAGTGATGGAGACTGATGGAGAGATGTGAAGGAATTTAAGGTGGGTCAGGATTGCGAGGCTTTTTCGTATGCTTCAGTGATTCTAGTGTTAAACAAACAGGGTTGTGCTTGACTTCTGCATCTTTCAAAGTCTTTTTAAAACTGTTGAGTTTCCAACGATAAATCAGAAATTTTATGTTTTAGGTAATAAGGAATATATTAATACGCAACTGAAGAGTGTGACATGATCTTATGTGAAAATTTACTTCACTGGCGTTTAACACTAGAATTACCAGAGCCTACGAAAAAACTTGTAAATCTGTCCCACCTTAAATCGCTTCTTAATATCGTTCACAGCTCTCCACCAGCGTCTTTTGTCATCTAAATGTGCTGATAAAATCAGGCTGAAAGCAGCCGGCTATTCCATCCCCCCCACCGACTTAGAACGTGCATAAACTTCTCCCAGATCATGCCTTGATTGATTTTCTGGGAGTGAAGTGGAGTTTTAGAGTGGAAATAATAGATCGTTGTTTGGAACACACGCATTTCATGTCTGTTCCATTTCTACAGTAATCTGTGTAAACACATTGTTAAAACAGAAACATTTTTTATATTCTAGTAGTAGATGACAAAATGTAGGCATAAACCATATAATGTATGAAGCCTGAAGTCCAAATATCAAATAAATACTTTCACAAAAGGTACAAATCTAACACAACAATTGTGCTTTTATTCAAAAATATAACTGCAGAAACAAAAATCCGCCTTAACACGCGACATTGACACTCGTTTATTGTGTCTGCCTCCGTGGCGCAATAGAATCAGCTGCCGACTGGGAATCAAAAGGTTGTAAGTTCGATCCTGCACCAACAACAACAACAACAACATTTATTTATATAGCACATTTTCATACAAACAGTAGCTCAAAGTGCTTTACATATTAAAGAATAGAAAAATGAAAGACATAATTATAAAACAAAATAAATCAACATTAACATCGAATAAGAGTAAGGTTCAATGGCCAGGGGGGACAGAAAAAACAAAAAAACTCCAGACGGCTGGAGAAAAAATAAAATCTGTAGGGATTCCAGACCATGATACCGCCCAGTCCCCTCTGGGCATTCTACCTAACATAAATGAAACAGTCCTCTTTGGATTTAGGATTCTCACGGAAGGGCTTGATGATGAACCACTCTGTTTTGAAAAGTAAACTGCTCTTAGTCTTACTATTTTAGAATAAAAACATACATTTGATTTCAGTCTGTAACAGCCGGTGTAATTTATGATCCTTGTAATGGTCAGCTTTGGTTTTTTTTCTTTTTTTTTTTTTTTAGTCAGTTTTATTATCTCAACCACGTTCATGATCCCAAGCACACCCCACTCCCGCATCTGACACTGTTGTTTTCACATAGACACGCTGTAACAGAGGTAAACTCAGCTCCCTTCTACATCGGAGCAAGAATGCACATACCATTGCTTGCATACTAAAGTGTCAGCAGGCACTTTTCATGTCATTACACACATTTTTGAGCAAGCCCTCTGCACACTACTTGTGACTTTAGGCTTTAGGAAGTAAGTTAAATAAAGGTAAATCGAGACAAAGTTACAGTTGTGCCTTGCTGAACTGTTGATTTTTAGCACTAAACTGTCCTAGCTTTGCTCCTCTATATTTATGGCTAAGTTTGTATGTAGATCATGTAAGAATAATAACTCATCTAGGTTTCTGACTTGCACATATTGTTACCAGAATACATTTTAGTTCTCAAGGAAGCCAAATTTGGGATTTGAAAATTGATGGATGCGTCATTATATTTTTCTTTTTGTTAACAATTTAATCTTTGTAGAAAAGGGTGTGGATATATGTGTTTTTCTCATAGATTGTTGCAAACTTTTTATCTCAAAATTTTCTGTTTACAGAATCATCTTAAAGAGCAAATTGCTAATGCTGGTTACATTAGAAGGTGAGTACTGCAACTAAGCTTCACTTAGGATATTGAAGCAAATCTGTTTTTATCTAAGAATAAATAAGTCATAAAAATAAATAACTTATGATATTCCGTATAGGATACATAAAGATATATTTTTTTCAATAATTTATGAGAGAATATTCAGACACATTATTTTTAAACTGCAAAGTATATCTCTGTGTTACATACACAGTCATTTCAGTTGGCAGTGAAAAATTTACTTCTGCTGTGAAAATTAGTTTTAGCAATTTTGTAAATATAAAATTATCAAAATTGAGGAAAATTTCATTAGTCCTGTAGGTCTGCTATTTATTTTTTGAGTTATTGTAGGAGTTGCTTTATGGAATTATTTATCTGATGATTTATTTATGTATTTCATTATTTATTTATTTGATTATTTAGTAAATTATTTATCCATTGAATTATTAATGCATCTTCATGACAAGTTTTAAATTATTTATAACTTAATTTTGAGATTATTACATTTAGATGCTGTATTGTTACAGAATAAGATTAGATTTTCACATTATTCTTTGCCTGAAAATTAAAGTTACCTCTAAGGCTATTTTATGTTTATTGAAAGGGATGCAGTATTTTACTTAATATGATGTGCAATGAGTTTATGCTGGTGAATTAAAAAAAGTTTATTTTTACAAATTTTCCTCAGTTCTAAACAACCTATTTTAATGCTTTTTTAAGATTTAAATCCAAGCATAAATCATTCTTATGTACTATAATAATAACATTTAATTTTGTGTAAATCTTCTTAATATGAGTATTGAATACTATTATCGTGTTATGAGACTTCATTAAAATCTGCAAAGGATGGCCAGTTTCTAATTGTTATACCTTAGGATACATCATGCAGTATTTGAAAAGTATTAAAAAAAAGTGCTTTTTTAATTCAATATTTAGTGTAAGTTTTTTGAAATTAGTATAATATATTTAACAAATACGCAAAAAAAAATCAGTTTACTTTTATGTAAACATTTAATATGTATTTGTCAAAGCTGAAATTCCTTGCTATCTAATAACATTTTTCTAAATTACTGGAAATACTTCAATTAACCAATTTTATGTCCTACTCAAACACATACAGTGCATCCGGAAAGTATTCACAGCGCATCACTTTTTCCACATTTTGTTATTTTACAGCCTTATTCCAAAATGGATTAAATTCAAACCTTCCCCAGATTTGTGCCTCGAGACAATCCTGTCGCGGAGGTCTTCAGACAATTTCTTTGACTTCATGCTTGGTTTGTGCTCTGACATGAACTGTCAACTGTGGGACCTTATATAGACAGGTGTGTGCCTTTCCAAATCATGTCCAATCAACTGAATTTACCACGGGTGGACTCCAATTAAGCTGCAGAAACATCTCAAGGATGATCAGGGGAAACGATGCACCTGAGCTCAATTTTGAGCTTCATGGCAAAGGCTGTGAATAGTTATGTACATGTGATTTCTCGGTTTTTTTTTTATTTTTAATAAATTTGTAAAAACCTCAAGTAAACTTTTTTCACATTGTCATTATGTGTGTAGAATTCTGATGGAAAAAAAAGAATTTAATCCATTTTGGAATAAGGCTGTAACATAACAAAATGTGGAAAAAGTGATGCGCTGTGAATACTTTCCGGATGCACTGTATATAGCTGTAGAAGATGCAATTAAATGGTTCATGCATAAGACTTTGAAATAAGCCATATTTTTAAAAGTGATTATGCATGATAGGGTGAAAGTGTGGCTGCTATGAAAAACTAGTGCCCTGACCAGAGCTGTTTCCCTGCATTTTGTCCAGTATTCTTAAATTCAGCTCAGTCGCCCCATGACTCTGAATTGCAATGAGTAGGCTTGAGAATGTTATGTGTTACATTGAGCAATGTAAGAAGAAAAAAAAAGGACAATAATCTCTCCAGTCCTATGGTTTTGATTATTCAGTGACAACAGAGCCACCTTGTCATTAAGTAAACTGGAAGCCCAAGATTCATTGTCTTTGTGAATACTGAAGGTTGACACAGAGAATGAAATGCATCTCTGTTGCCTAGGGAAGGTATTTTTCCCTAAATAATTCAGAATAGCTTTTAAAGAAATTAAACTTTCCATTTTTCAAACATTAAAAATAATTTTCTCCACTTATTTTAATACATTTTTAAATAAAGTATGTTATGTTTAACTTGGCAAGTGATATACAAGTAATGTATTCAATGTAAAAATTGACCAGTAATAACTCAAATTTGCAGGGTCAATTTGGGTCAGCTTCATATTCTACAGAGTGTTTAACTGCTGTTACCTTAATTTTTAAACTGTGAAAATTACAATATTGCTGATACAGAATGAAAGAGGCATTTTCATGCATTGTAATTCTCCTTAATATTACACAGATACTTGAGATTAAAATAAAATTGTATTACTAATAAAATGTTATACTTGTTCTTGCAGAACAGTAAGGTTCTCTGCTGAGGCTATGTTGAAGGCCATATATTCTTTTAAATGTGAGATTGAATATTTACATGGCATTCCATCTTCATTTTAAACCATTTGATCTCTGTAGTGGGAAACAAAGTTGAGTAAGATTACTTTACTGGTCTGGAAAAGTAACAGAGATTGTCACTGCAATAAATTGATGATGAGTAGAACCCTGAAAATAAAAGAGAACCTGTTCTTGAGATTTGTGGGAAAATGTGAAAAAATTATTTGAATAAGACTTCATGTTTAGTTTGATATCACCAAATTGAAAGTGTAACATAAGTTGTAATCACCAGAGATAATGTGTGATATAAGAATTTTAACAAAGCATGCGTCCAGTTTGGCAGTTACAATAATAGTCAACATCCCAAGGTACATGCTGGAACTATCAACTTAAGAGAGTTCGATGATCTCTGTGATCAAACAAAAGAAAAGCATCCAGTAAGCTAAAACTACTAAGCATAATAACATCAGCATATATATACATAATATACTAGTCTTTTTTTTTTTTTTTTTAAACAAGGAAGCTCTGCCCCCTACTCGCTTTGCTCACCAATCCCCAGGTGGGCTCTGCCGCTCGCGTATAGGGAAGCGGATGTACAATTTAAACAGATTGTTATTTTCATGGGAATTGTTACATGTACATAATAGACCAAACTATTTTACATTACAGCGAGTAATTAACCATAGTAAAAAAATAGTAAAACGTAATAAATCGAAAGAAAATTATGTTTAGAGGTATTCGTTGCGTTATACGTTTTCATTCTGTTTTGCTTTGAAATTAACATGCAAATTCTTTTACGTGTTTGGAGTGACATTGTGACAACGCAACGTACAACTGCCCGTAAGTGAATATTGTTTCTTTATCCCTAATAAATAAACTGACTTTTTAAAAATTTTTGTCCCTGTGATTTTTAATTGTCATAGCAAAACCTATTCTAACAGGAAACTGTAAATGTTTTAATACTGGTATATCAAGAGCTTCTTTTTATGTCTAATGTTATCCGAGGAAGATGCACTACATTACCTTTCTTGTCACCTGTTAAAATTTTACACGTCAGAATTGTTTAACCAGTTTTGAATACAACATCTTGTCCTATCGCATAGTCCATCACTCATACATAAATTACACAGTAACATTACGATACATCCTTCTGTCAACAGTAATCTGGCCGGTGGAAGACACACATATATGGTATACAGTTGAAGTCACATGTTTTCTATACACTTAGGGTGAATTCTTTAAAAAGCACTTAATAACCCCTCCACAGATTTTATATTAACAAACTATAAATTTGGCATACTGTTTAAGACTGCTACTTTGTGCAGGACAAAAGTAACTTCTTCCAGCAATGGTCACAGACCTGAGTATTTCACTTTTTATTGACTATATCACAATTCCAGTATGTCACATGTTTCATACACTTTATTAACCTTTAAACAGCTTGGAAAAGTCCAGAAAATGATATTAAGCCTTTAGGCAATTTTACATTTAGCCTCTGATAGCCAATTAACCTAATTGGAGTTAGCATGTGGATGTATGTTAAGGCCTACCATCAAACTCACTGCCTCTTTTGTTGACATAATGGGAAACTCAAAAGAATTCAGCCAGAACCTCAGAAAAAAAAAATTGTGGACCTGCAAAAATCTGGTTTATCTTTAAGAACAATTTCCAAATGCCTGAAGGTCCCACGCTTATCTGTACATACAATAATACACAAGTATAAACGCCATGGGAACACACAGCCAACCTACCGCTCTGGAAGGAGACACATTCTGTCTCTTTGAGAAAAACATACTTTGGAATGAAAAGTACAAATCAATCCCAGAACAACAGCAAAGGATGTTGAGAAGGTGCTGGAGGAAACACCTAGACAAGAATCTATATCCACAGTAAAACAAGTCCTATATTGACATAACTGGAAGGGCAGCTCAGCAAGGAAAAAGCCAGTACTCCAAAGCTGCCATAAAAAAGCCAGACTGCAGTTTGCAATGCCACATGAGGACAAAGATCTTGCCTTCTATAGATCTGCTCTCTGGTCTGATGAACCCAGTATCGAACTGTTAGACCATAATGACCATTGTTATGTTTGGAGGAGAAAGGGTGAGACTTGCAAGCCAAAGAACACCATCGCAGTTGTCAAGCATGGGGGTATGAGCATCATGTTGTGGGGGTGCTTTGCTGCAGGAGGGACTGAAGAACTTCACAAAATGGATGGTATCATGGGGGAGGAAAATTATGTAGTTATACCATAACAACATCTCAAGAGCTCAGCAAGGAAATCACAAATTGGCCTTCCAAATTGACAATGACCCCAAGCATACCTCCGAAGTTGTGGCAGATACTTAAGAACAGCAATTATTTGTTATTGGCTTGATGTTATATTGCTCCTTGCGTTACCATTTTAATTTGTTTTGTAATGGGACCCATGACTACAGAAAATGCACTAGAGCAGCTGAGTTCTGTATTTTATATCATCATTTGCAGATTTGGGGGATGCAACCTGTATGAGTATTAGCATTAGTTAAAGACACAAGTTAAGACACAATAACACTTATGCTTGTGTATTTTATGTTGTCTTAAACTATACTACATATAGATGTTTTTAGAGTTTCACATCCAGTGATTGGAGTGGTGCTGAGAACATTTGCAGTTCACTGTTTTTGGCTGTGCAGTTCTCAGTTTTAATTTTTATTCGTTGAGCTTCTTGCTATTGATGCAAGTTTCCTTAGAGTTATTTAGAGCTGAGGTTCTTATCCTTTTTAATCTAAAGATCCAAATAAGAAAATAAATACCATACTGAGACCCAAGAAGTGGATTTTTAGCATAATGACAGAAAAGCCATACACAGACTAATAACAATGGCTGTATAGTAAACAGTACGTTTTTGTTTCCATTCAAGTAATCTCACATGAGTGTTACTAAAAGAGAAAAGTGGAAGCCAAGCATACCTTTTTTAAATGAAGTTTTTCAAATGCCCTCTGCTATTAGCAGAGTATTCGTCTAAATGCTGTACATTCATAAATTATTCAACATCCTGGTTTTCATTTAACAATTCAATAAACAGAGTAAAAAAAGTGGAGTCACATAAGTAAATTATATTTCAAAATGTTTGGACTATCTTTATTTTATATGGGTGATAAGATAAATCTTGATGAAGAATTTGGCCAACAATCCATTCCGAAGTGTTTTCAGCTGATGTCATGCTGATCGCCGAAGTCCGCTTTTTAGCCGGTCTCATCCTTTTGATGTTTTCTGGCATTGTTAGAGTTCTTAATCGTCCTTCAAGCAAAGTCCTTCACCCTGTCAGCACACTGAGATGTATCAAAGCACTTTTAAATAGTGTTAATAAAAAAAAAAAATCATTCTTCCAGTGATATATTAAAATTAATACAAAATTGCCTTTGTCAAAAATGTCCATTACAGATTTGGATTCAATGTATGTCATAATGACTAGCATGTGATGAGGCATCAACAATTTGTCCATGAGCACTGAAACTGCATTTAGAAAAAAATGCTGGCACCATACTGTATATGCCTTCACCATGCTGTCTAACCCCTACAACAGCCACAACTGTCACATTCTTGTGTCTCATCAGTTCTTTACATTTCCACATTTCAAACCAGCGCTGCGGTCCTTTCACCTCACATACTTGTTTGTCCATTATCCCTCTCTCAGCCTGTGTCTTCATTTTAGTTGTCTCAGTTTGACAGTCTCACAGGCTGGGGTTGTGTGGAATATTAATTATGTTGGTCTGTTGTTGAAATGAAAGCTCTGTGTGAATCAACAGCGGTGTTGTTTGTAGGCTGTGTGTCAGATTGCATACTTTGACAATAAACAGTATGCTTAATCGAGGGTGGTGTGTTACTCAACACAAAAGTCATGCTTAATCAAACTTGGGAAATTTTACTAGACAATTATGTGGCGACCTATCAAAAACACGTCCACGTCGCAACTCATGGTTTAAAAACACTGCTAGAGTGACGCAGCTTAATTTTACTGAATAACGCTTATCTTCTGAACTCACAATTTAGCCTTGACAGATGTACTAGGTCTGTTGTCTATAGCGTAAATACACAAAGTAGAAAGGCATCAAATGTGGTGGCTCAACTATGTTTGTTTTCTGTTAAACGTTATCTAGCACAGAGTTCTTTTTAATGTTTTCTTAATGGTTTCTGTTTTGGGTACCATCTAGGGAAAAGCTTGAGAAGAGGGAATCTGTAGACAGTTTGAACAGGCTAGTTTTCTTTTTTCACTTGAGCCTTTAATAAAAATAATTGTCTGCTTTGTACTTTTTATGGTTTTAGAATATCTGTTTGCCTCAGAATCACTGGTAAAGAGATCTATAAAGCCTCTGGTAAAATTTTGTTAAGGTAGTTTTTTTGAAAAGGTCTGATCATGTCTGTCATTAACTTGCATAATGTCATATTATCTTTAAACGATGATGCATTTTGGGATGTAAGTTTTGGAAATCTTTATAGGTGTCATCTTACACAGAGCTGTACAAATTTTTGAAATTTCAGAATCAGTCGTTGAAAAACATTGAAGAATTTGCAAACCTGTCTGCCTTAAAACAAAGAAATGTTCTATGCAACTTCAATTATAGATTAGTGTACTGTTTCACTTCAACTTGTATATTTTACATATTATTTTCTTTTACTAATCCAGACAGATCTCTAATGGAAGTTAGTCAAAGGCCAGCTACGTTCTTCTGCTGCTTGAGTTAAGATAACTATAAAAGTATACAAAATGGCACTTATCTAGAAATAAATGTAAAAGGAACGGAATTATATAAGCATCGATCGATAATCATGGAATGATCAAATAAACACTTATCATTTATGTTACACTAATAACAACCTTATAGCTGCATTATCTGCACATTGTAATGATTGAGTATTTCTCTGACACTGCAATTAATCAGCAAAGCACCAGACCTGCTATTCGTCATGGTCTGAAGCACCTATCACTTTTATGTTGCAATGTTAATAAAGAATTTAACTTTCCATCAGGTACTTCTTTCAAAAAAGTTGTATTAAAGATATTTTAATTCCAGTTACTCACAGATCCATCACAACTAACAACTAAAAATTACACATCAGTCAATACCACTTTTCTATTACTTGAATTGAAGTCTCCTCTGTATTAAACCAGTGAGCCCCCAACAGCATCTTTTGTGTTTTAACTACATGACATTGTAAAATACTGTTGAAAAGCATGTATTTAATGTAGTCTACCAACATATGCAATTGTATTCAATTATCCCTGTTATTTTTATGTATGACTCACTCTACAAAAATATTTAGTAAACAAAAATGTGATAACTGACTCTTTGAGGAAGTAGCTAAAAAAATGTAAATACTCAAATTTTGGTGCAGTTAACTAAGTCCCTGAATGCCCTGAATGTTAAACCATGTTTACATTTTCTAACTTGTTGAAGAATTGCTGTTGCACCAGTGGTTTCATTGCTCAGATATCAGTGTTATCTTTATTAATTTCCTTAAGGAGAGTACAGTTTATTCAGGTCTGTCTAATTGGGTACCTAGCAGCCTGGTAAAGAGAAAATGTGCAATGCCACCTTTTTTCTTAAGCCTGTAGCAAAATGTAGTTCTGGACTTTTAATACTAAATATGGTGAAATACTAATGTTCCGAAAATCATAATTGTTAGTTACATGCTGAACAGTTTTTTTCTGGTGATGACAAAGCTGTCATTTGATGCCAGTCTTAGCTCATGACTTAAGAGAATTTTTCTTTTTAAGTATGTAGAGTTTCTTCAAAAAGATGTTTTAAAATTATATTGTATGATATTTTTTATGTTTGGCTGTTTTTAGTCTGTACAGTAAAGAATCATTGTGTACTTCAGGTGTTGTGCCAACATACAAATTTTAGTTGCCACAGGAGACATGATAATTATAATTTTGGGGCCCTTGACTCTATGCATAAATAATACATGGCTATTTTCAAAAAAATAAGCAGCTTGTAGCTCTGAAAAAGAGACTAAGTTGTTTGGTGTTAATTGAAGTGATGCAATATTCTGTATTTGAAATCAATTCAGCTGGAAGGTACAATGGAGGAAGCTAAAATTGACAACACCTGGAAAAATGCATTTTTGGTTATGGGTTTAATAATCTGTATGTGATTAAGTTGAATGTGTATAGGGAAAAATAAACAATAGCTACTCTCTGTTATGTGAAGCTTTAAAGTATTTTTTGGAAAATTAGTAAGTGTGATAAATCTCATTCTCTTGACTACGGTATGAATAGACAAAGTGACTTTCGTGTCTAAATAATTTTATAAATATATCCTTTTCTATTCACATAATAGAAATAAACGTTTCTCTGTAGTTAAAATCACATTTGCTGAAATATTCTTCAGAAAAAGCAAGCAAAAACAATGTATTTTGTGTTCATCAAATTATACATTAAATATTAGGTTTATTCATAAAAATCACAGTTTAATTTGATAGCAACCATTATACCTAGCCTACTGAATATTTTACATGTTTATTTATACATCACTGTTGGAAAAGTTTTGCAGCAGTTTGTGATTATGGTCAAATGATTTTGTGAAAAAATTTGTGAATTGTTTTTTCTTTTATTGTTGAGTCATAGTTCATTATTTTGTGTGAAATTTACTGCCAAAGTCTGCAAGAATTCACAGCAATATATATTTTGCTTTCAGATCTTGAATTGGATAATGAAGCATTCATTATGATTATTTTATAGGACTGAAGTTTTTAAAAAATAAAAGAATGCATTACTCAGTGTAATGAACAGATGTTGTGGCAACAAGCACATACATTATGCATAAAAAATTATTTCTATTTTGATTGTAGACGCTGATTTATTGAGACAAGGCTAGCATACAACAGTAATGGATTTAGGATATGCCTTTCTCGTGTTATTTCCATAATTAATAATAGACTTGCACACTCTACAGTCTTCATTTTTTTCTTTAAAGGTTAGGTGTATTGTGGCAAGGATGATAGATACACTGTTGTCACGGACACAAATTATACTTTTTCTGATTAAAGGTTGCATTGTATCTAATTTTTGTAATCTGTGTTATGGTAAATTTTTGGCCATTCTTTATAAATGTTTATTTGTTATGCTTTTTTATGTTGACTTTGGTGGACCCCTCGTTTTCTTTTTTCATAGTTTTTTTCCCTTTTTTTATATAAATAATGAAGCTTGAATACCCTTATTTTTGATGGCTTTCCCTTTTACAGATTCGATTATTTTTCCAATGCAGTGTTTTGTAATACAGTAATGCATAGAATCTGATACATAAGGTAAATGTATCCCTATGATATGACTATGTGCAATTTAAATTATAGATACTGATCCCCTAGTTATTAGCTATTTAAGATTAGATTTCCAACGTATTTAAAAGGTAAGTTTTCAAAAGATTTTGAATTTTTTATGTGTCTCAGTTTATTTTAGTCCATTACCTCAGCTGCATGGTCAGGCAGATTGGTCCAACTCAGTAAGGTTGAAGTTTTAAATGTCAGCCCGCGCAGTCCACAACCTGGTATGTCCATGAAGTCTTGAATTTTACCTGCTTAAGTTTTCTTCTCAGGAATGTCAGATGATCTGAGGTCAAAATTTAAAATGTTCAGTACAAAAGTTGTTGTGACTATAATATGTAACAAGAAAGTCTTGCTCAGAATATGTTTGTGCAATAGACAATTTCTACACTTTTCCATTAAAAGTCCAAAGACATAAGTCATTGCAAAAGGAATTGCATGCAAATAATGAAAAAGCTTATTGAGGCATTAGAACTAAGTAACAATAATGCACAAAATGTTTGTCACACTTAAATTGCTCAATAAATAAGGAAAGTATAAAAATAATTAAAAAGTAGGCTTTTCTGTTGGTTTCCATCTTCATCATTAGTATATTGTCCTAAATCAAGTTTACACTATTGACCTTTTTCCAGTTCTTTTTATCAGTGGCCCTCACTTGGTACTTTACTACAAAACTTTTTGTGTTATGGTGGTCAGCAAAATTATTTGTAATCTGCATTGCTACATCTACCCCATTATTTTTTCCCTTTCTCCCCTAATTTGTTTATATTATGATCTTGCCTCTTCATTAGTTGAATGTCATGTACACATTTCTTATAAAACTAATCTGTACCTCAAATTGTATCCTCCTTCATTTACTTTTTATGATTTATATAACATACCACTATACTGCACATCTACACTCTATTGGTTACTTTCAATTTCTTAGTTAACAGGTCCTAGATATTTTTGAAAAAAGATTTACTTCATTGAACCAGTACATTATTCAGTAACAAAGTTGTTTTTCCTCTTTTTGTATTTGATTTTTTTTTACTTGAATCTTCATGTCATTATTTACCTAGAATATAATCCACAAGTGCAGAGCTGATATAGTGATAAAGTGATTTTACCAACCTAGTAAACTACAACACTACTTGCAGTGTGCAGTGCTTCTTTCAGCTAAGCCCTTTTCTGTGTAACTCTTTCTGGCACAACAGTTTAGATACTAAAGTTACCTTTTTGAAGAGATGCTGATTCTCCTTTTCAGCCCACTGGCCCACAGCTAGTCTTAAGAGAGAGTTCTCTATTCCCCAGGGAATGGACCATCAGCTTTTTAGTTTCAGAGAGCATGTTTCAGAGGTTTTCAGTCATTTTGGAAAGTCCCCCCTCACTGAGTGAATCCCAGAGAGGGGTGCTCTGAGAGACTCCCGAGATGGGATGAGTGTAACTAGTGTCCATCAGAGTTGTCATTTCTTGACCGATAGCTCTTTGTTTTCGCTTGAATCCATTTCACGCCTGCTGGCTCAAGAAGTCTGCAGACGGGCCTTTAGAAAGATGTCAGTTCAATATCTTGTTTACACCTTTGCTATCAGATGAAGTACAACATATCCTGGTTCAAGCTCGATTTCAGTCACTTAGGTTGGAATATAAGTGGGGGAAGGCACAGCTAGATGCCTACATCCCTGTTAAATCTGGTTTCTTAACTAGTCCTGTGCACCACTAAAGCCTAGCATAGTGGACAATGCCCGCTTTGTACTTCACCCCTTTATTGTAGTAGAAAAACTCATTTTAAAGTAATAGTTGCCATCCATCATACTACTTTATTTTGACCACTTCTACTACATCTTCTCTTAAACTTCATTTTCTTAAGCTGAAAGTATTCAGCTCCTTCAGGCTTTCCTCTGAGTTTATACCCCACAGTTGTCAAATAACTTTGGTGGCATTTCTCTAGACTTTTTTGTGTAGTTGATACAGCATCCTACATGACCCAAAACATCCCACTAGCGTGGGAAACATTTTCTTGAAAGCAGATCTGTACTCAAGAGTTTCTCTTATATAATTTGTCATACCAACTCACCTTTTTACGTTGCCCATCTTTTCCAAACAACATGTATTGTTTCTATTAGACTCATCCCCTCCTCTAGGATTTAGACAAGTTCCTATTAACTGCAAGAGCATCACATTTAACTTAACCTACTGTATATATATAGCTCCAGTTCATTTGTTTTAATACTTTTAATTTTAAGGTAGGTGATTTTAGTGTAATGCCTAATTTAATTTTGGCTTGTTTTCCAAAGGTTAGTAATTTTAATGTCTCTTTTATAATTTTATTACTATTACTGTTTATTCCCCTACTAGCAAAATACCCGCGCTTCGCAGCGGCGAAGTACTGCCTTAAAAATTTTATTAAGAAGAAAATTAAACCTTTTTAAACTGAGGGAAAATATACCAATAATTATTTGTTAAGGATCTCTTTGTATACCACATTGTGAGTTCGGTCCTCCGGTTGTAATATGACCAAGCTGTGTGCTGAGCTTACTCTTGAGCATGCAATGTATAGTTGGCCGTGTGAAAAGCAATCTTGTTTCAAACCTCACAGCTTGGATTGCTGCTGTCATAATTGGTTTGAGTTTCATGGTTTGTTTCAATTATGACAGTATTTGTAGGACTTGTGTTGAAGAGACATTCGGCATCTGTCAAGCATTGTAAGTATACAACCGGTTTCATCGATAACTTGTTGTTTAAGAGGCATTGGTGGTTGTCGAAAGGTGTAAAATATTTGGCCATTTCGGTACACTTGAAAGCGACAACCGAACAATTCAGCGGCAGCCATCAACTCACATGCAGATCCATAGGTGAAGGGCTTAAGCATTTCACTCTTATAGTGCTCCTGTGTAGTATAATTATCTCCTGTACCGTCATCAGTCCACACCTTGAACCTGCCCCAGTCATTCAATACATAAGACACAATGTTCCTCCGGATATCAAGAGTGAGCCTGATATGGCCGTGCAATATGTAACAAAGAGAATGGAAAAGGTAGATGCCATCTCCGGGCATGGAAACCACTCGGTAAGTGACAGTTCTTTGTTCGATGGTGATCACCTCGATAGACATGTTAATGGGGGTACAGTTGGAATGATAAAGGAAATGGGTACCTGAACAATGTAAAGTAAGTCTAAAATACCTACACAATAACTATACAGTAATCCCTCCTCGATCGCGGGGGTTGCGTTCCAGACCCCCCCGCGATAGGTGAAAATCCGCGAAGTAGAAACTATATGTTTGTATGGTTATTTTTATATATTTTAAGCCCTTATAAACTCTCCCACACTGTTTATAAATATTCCCGCAGAGTTATACAGCATAATCCCGTTGTATTCTCTTAGATATTAGGTAAGATTCACTGAAATTATGTATATAAACACACTGTTTATATACAGTAAAACCTAAATATTATTTTAAAGATATTGAGTGTCTCCGATATCACATGTTACAGCCATTACGATAGACAGGCCACCAGCAATAAATACGTACAATGCAAGAAAAATAGTATACAGTAAATGTGTGTACAGTGACACTAAATGTACGTACATGTACTAAGTACTGTAAGTAGAAAATTAATTATGGTTACTCACCAACAATGACACGATGACTTGTCCGATAACAATGAGTTTTATTTTACTGCACAACAAAGGAGAGCGTTACAGCCCCTAAAGGAGCCACTTCAGGCGATTGTGTAGCACTGCCATTGTTCTTCTTCTGGCAGTCTTCAATCCAAATCCCTAAAGCAGATTCCATCCAGACTACTGCCTTATTACATCCACTTACAACTCGTTTTGCACCCTGGTTAAAAGGACACTGTGGCTGTAGATCTTATATTCCTTTCCTACTTTTTAAATAAAAAGAATCATAGCCTTCAACAAATCCAAAACGTTTACCTTTTGGCAATCGTTAACATCTTCCGTTTGAGCTTGGGCACGGCCCCTGAAGCAGTAGCAGATCGTTTTGGAGCCATAATGAAGGGCTTGACTATGCACAAAGATAAACACAAAAGAGCACAACTCTTTACACAGCGAAACACGTTGATGCTGAATGAGCGAAACGAGACTTCCTGGTTAACACCGCATTCAGCAGGCAGGAACTTAACTGCGTGCTCTGATTGGTTAGCTTCTCAGTCATCTGCCAATAGCGTCCCTTGTATGAAATCAACTGGGCAAACCAACTGAGGAAGCACGTACAGGAAGTAAAAAAGACACATTGTCTGCAGAGCCTGTGAAGCAGCGAAAAATCCGCGTTATATATTTAGTTATGCTTTCATATAAAATCCGCGATAGAGCGAAACCGCGAAAGTCAAAGCGCGATATAGCGAGGGATTACTGTAATCGTAATAAATGAACAATAAAACAGCGGTAGAAGCCGTGGATTAAATAAAAAGGCTGTAGTTATCAGCAGGGAGACATGAATCCTGTGGCGAAGCAAGGAAGGGAATGTATAGACTGGAGCGACGGACGGCCTTATATAGGCAGGCAGCCAACAATGTGGGAGGCGTTGGGATGGGGGACCCAACACCGCCTCACACGGTGACCGAGCTGCAGGCTATGGACGTATATATGTACGTAAGTAGGATTCAGTTAGCGTTGGGAACCCGCGTACCAAATTTCTTGAAGATGGGCCCATAAGTAACAAAGACCATTGAAGAGTTCAATATGGCGGCCGACAGTGGCATCATACCACCGAAATAAGTACGTACATTGGTTTTGGTTAGCGTAGGGAAGCCGGCTACCAAATTTCGTGAAATGGGGCCATAAATAAGAAAGTTCAACATGGCAGACCTTGTCAACCGTTATGACCGTTACGCGTAGACTTTCGAAATGAAACCCGCTTAACTTTTGTAAGTAAGCTGTAAGGAATGAACCTGCCAAATTTCAGCCTTCTACCTACATGGGAAGTTGGAGAATTAGTGACGTTGGAAAGTTCAATATGACGGCTGACAGAGGCGTCATACCATCAAAATAAGTACGTACATCGGTTTCAGTTAGCGCAGGGAAGTCGCCTACCAAAATTCGTGAAGATGGGGCCATAAATAAGAAAGTTCAACATGGTGGATGTTGTCAACCGTTATCGACTGCTATGACCGTTACGTGTAGAAACCTGCTTAACTTTTGTAAGTAAGCTGTAAGGAATAAGTCTGCCAAATTTCAGCCTTTTACCTACAAGGGAAGTTGGAGAATTAGTGATGAGTGAGTGAGTGAGTGAGTCAGTGAGGGCTTTGCCTTTTATTAGTATAGATATGAAGTGCGACAGCTCTATGGGAGCGTGCCATCCACCCAACTCGACACAGACAGACACAGGAGGCACACTGATAAAAACACAAATGCTTTTTATTTTGTTTCTTCACTTGTGGGCAATGTCTTCCCTGTTCCCACAAGTACAACACAGTCTAAAGCACTAACAGTACACAATACTTTACTTTCCTTCTCTTTTCTTTTCACCTCCACTCCTCCTTAGCAAGCTTCATCCTCCTTCCACCCGACTCTAGCTCACCGAGTACTGTCTGCTGGCTCCATTTATACGTTACCTGGAAGTGCTCCAGGTGCTTGATGACCTATTTCCGGCAGCACTTCTGGGTGTAGTGAAAGAATAACCCATATGGGCTCAGGAGCAGCTGCAGCACCCCTTGGTGGCACCTCCAGATCCCAACAGGGCTGTAGACAACTCCATCACCCATGAAGCCCTGCGGGAGTCCAAGGCACCGCAGCAACACATGGGGGCTGCCATCTAGCATCCGTGGGGAGGTTTTTGTTCTGTCTAGGCTTGCTCCCCCAGTCTTCACAGTGAAGAGGTGTCCCAGCTGGGCAAGGCCCCTTGCAGTCTGTGACAGAAGTTAAAAACCTGGTCTGTTTTTAAATGTTTTGCCTTCCAGTTCCTTAGTTTAAGCAGTCCTTTGGAACAAACTATATATTTCAGCATGGTTCACTGTGTGTAAATGATAGATGAATGCAAAATCCAGGCCATTTTGGGTTTGATTAAATACCTGACAAATTCAGAAACAAAATGTTATCTAGAGTAGATAAATAAAATGATATTTTTCTTTACTCACAGATAATTTCAATGATATACTGTACTATAAAAATAAGTAATATAATGTATGTAATATACCACTTTATATTTGTATTATTTGGTATTTTATAATTCAAATAAAATGAATATTACTTATTATAATGAATTCAATGGAAAATACAGCAGCATGACTGTTGTATAATTTTTGAAACAATTAAGAGCTATTTAAGATCAAGCTGTTGGTGTTGAGTTCTGTTATAAAATGTATGTGCATACATGATTTTGATAAACAAAAATAAAAAAACGATCATCATATTTAAAGCACTGTTTTATAACAGCACTGTTATGTCAAGAGGACCAAAAAGTTTAAGAAGATAAGTATACTATTTTAGTATGTATGTTCAATAACACGGCTGACGATGGGGATGCAAATGAAGTCCAGCTCTTGACTGGAATAGAGGAAGATGCCAGAGAGATTAAGGGGCAAACATGACATAGGTAGACTAATTTCAAACCCGTGAGAAAGTTTCTCCTTATAATATATGGGCAAAAATTGTTAATGTTTTCAAAGATGGTATGCCAGTGAAGAGCAAAGGCTGAAGAAAGGTCCATTACCTTATTAGTTGTAATGGGGAGAAGTTTAAGGAAAACTTTACGTAGGAAGGAATAGAAACCAGACACAGGATTGAACGTGGAAGAGAGGGTTGAAGTAAATTAGAGCAAATGATAAAGTGGAAGTGGAAGGCAAATGCAAATGGGAAGGGGAAGAAAGAGAGTACTCTATGCACTCTGAGCACAGCCCTCAGTTGTGTTTACAAAATAGCCCAGAGGTTTCACAGTTCCCCTCTCCAGTTTGAAATGTAAAGACTTTGACACAGTTTTTCTGTGCAGATTGCATTTCTGCTTCTTGAGCTTCAAGGGGTCAGACTGAACATATGATAAGTGAGGCCTACCTGTATCTTTAAAGGTCTGATTTAGAGTTATTTGGTCCGTTTTTCAATTTCATGTGAGCCTTGCATCACTGTTGTTATCTTACTAAAGAAATGTCAGTTCAAAGTTTACGGTGTACATTAGTTTAAATTCACTTAAAGACAGGAAAAAGGGTTATTGTGCAAAGTACTACTTCTGAATTAAGCGATGTTAAAGAAGTGGCCAACAGGTCTCAGGCTGTGGCCACTGATCTTTGTAATATACATAAATTGCATTGCTAAATCTGTAATTGCAGAGATCATTACAGACAAACCGAGACAAAATTCAAGCTTGGACAAATGTGTGGTTAGTACTATCTAATATAAGTAAATCTAACGTATTACACATAAGAAGTAAAAATGTTAACTCTGAGTATACAATAGAAGAGTAGGAAACTTAAACATGCACCTAATGAGAAGAATTAAAGATTCATAGTGAACTGTTCACTTTAAATGTCTAGACAGTGTATAGAAGCAGTTATGAAAGCTAATAAGATTTTACATTATATAGTCTGATGTGGAGTACAAATCAATAAAATATATGCTTAGGCTGTACTTTGTAACAAACTAATCAGAGCTTACCTGGAGTACTCTGTCTTCATTTCATGAAGGAAAAAATAGCATTAGGCATAGTCCAGAGTAGAGCAAACAGGGCGATTCCAGGACTGTTTAGTATAAGGAAAGATAGAAGGGCTGAACTTTATCAATTTAAGCAACCAGAGATTAAAAAAGTGTTCAAAATTATGAAGGGGATTAAGAGAATGGATCAAAGGTTTTATTTTTTTCAACACAAGAACATAGATAGAACTTTCAAAGGGTAAATTTTATAAAATGTTAACAAAGTTCTTCTTTTTTGCAGAGAACAATAGGAGACTTTATGAAGGATATATTTAATCTTTGTCTTCTTTTTTGGCTACTCCGGTTAGGGGTCGCAACTGCGGATCATCTTTTTTAATATGGAAGTAATTTGGGTAGAGTTGTTAAGGGCTACTGCAATTGGAACTAATGAGAATTTACAGGGAAACAAAGACAATAACAGAGGGAAATGCTCTATTTTGGCTATGTGACTTACAGGAAGGGGATGATAGGGGAATATGTTGACATTAATGATGATTAAATAGTCAGAGGAATAACCAGGTTATCTAAAAGATAGTACACTAGTCAACTAATTTAGATTCTTAGTGAATTTACACAGGGAATGAGCAGATGGGATGACATACTGCCCCAGTAGATGAGGGGATTTATCTAGGCATGGGTCAAGGATAGCATTGGTGTCTGTGCCATTAACAACTTATACTAGAAAAAGGAGGGATGTGGGAGTACATAGCATTGAATATCCTGGCTTCCTAACATCCAAGCTCAGATAGGACATAAGAGACATACCATAAGAATCACATCTAAAGTCTGCAAAATTGAACTGGAAGGGAATACTGGACAAGTGTAGTTACTCCATACTTTTTGGAAAGGGGCAGATGATGTGGAGTTTACATCATGGTACTTAGAGATATCCTGCACAGCATCTTACTTCAATAAATGTATATCAGTTCATAAAATGTTAGCCACAGAAGATATTTCAGTCTGTGGTTGAAAAGAGACAATATTTACATTTGTGATGGTCTAAAATAAAGAGTACAGTATTGTGAGAAGGAAAGAAAAGCAAAAAAAAAAAAACTGTGTATACTGTAGAGCCATATATATTTATACAAACAGTCTGTGTTCATCAGTGGACTGAGACTCCGACAAGTGTATCTCAGGCATATCCATCCTCACAAAAAATCTTCTATAAAATACATAAAGATGTGCATTGGATATCCAATACCACAAGTATTAAAAACAAGTTAGAAGATATATGCATGGTGTAACATTTAGGTACGTTCAAAAGCAGGCTATGTAGCTCCCAGTAGACCGAATTCAGTAGGTGGGTTCTAGAACCTCTTCAGTCCATTTTAGGGTTGTGAGAGGGGCCAAAAGCTATCTCATGGGGACTGGGCAAAAGGCTGAAAACAGGACTGGACAGAACTCTTGACCATCACAGGGACTGCTCTCAGTTACACACACGCACACACAACACACACACAACACACACACACACAGTGATAGTTTGCAATTGCCAATTAATATAACTTTATAAAAAATAAACACTTTTGTAATTAATTCCTCCTTTGCATGAGCATAAAAAATGAAACACTTTTGTAATTAATTCCTCCTTTGCATGAGCATATCTGGCCATTGTAATTTTCATGCAATGTCACTCGCAAAGCTATTCATTTATAACAAATGTCAGGGAGTAACAGAAGTGAAAGGTAAACTTTATAACTACAACTGACCATTATCAATATCAGGCAAATTTGACACTCATGGTAAATTATAGGGTGACCAGATTTTCAAAGTCTAAACTAGGCAGCATTTATTCCCACACAAAGCCTTACTTGTTTAATGCTGTTCCAATTTAACAGAAGTTTTTAATCAAGTGGGGTTCTCCTTGGACTTGTATGCTTACTCTTGTATTTGTATTGTTACAATGTTTACAGCACTAAAAAACTTTATTAGTTGGGTAGCCTGCTATTTTTCAGTTATTTCTCAGGATGCATGGTGTGTAATCAGGACTGTCCCTGTCACCAGGACATCTGATCATCCAAGTATAGTATTAGTGAAATAGTCAACTGAGGTGTGAAGTTGGTTTACTGTAAAGTCAATACTGAGTAAATATTCATTTACTCTGTCCTTAATGGCTTGTATTTTATTATTTTATACTCTTACAGTTAGGAAAATAATTTAACTTACCTGTCACCTGGAGGACTGAGATGTTGCAGTGGCTCTCATCTGTTTGTGCCTAAGCAGCCAGTGACAGTGACTTCCTACTGTGCACAGACTTTTGGTGTTTCATTGACTTGCATTGCGGGTAATAATGTAAGTATTGTATAGTAACAGATGAAACGTGAAAAGTTAAGAATAAACAATTGGCAATTTTGCATGTTAAATTCACAAGCACAATTAAAATACTGTCATGGTTTGCCGGGGATTCTGCATCTGTCTTTAGTTTAACGTCTTTGTGAGATTATTTACTTTAATTTGTAAACTGCTTTTATGAATTGTTTTTTTGTAATGGTTTTACTGTTTAATTAGATAGATAGATACTTTATTAGGGAAATTCACAATTAGAACAATTTTGAAGAGAACAAGCCATTTAGCCTTTACAGCTTCAACAATTCTATTCGCCAAGTCAAAAGTCCCTAAAGTCTTACTCTAAACCAGACTATTTGGTAATTTATTTTGTATGCCTGTGCTTCTTTTTATAAAGAAAACATTTTGTAACATTTGTGCAAAATTGTCCATAGCAGGCATTTAATTATGCCTCTGTGTTCTTTTTGAAAAATTAATTTTAAAGTAACTACAAGTTCATTATACTAATGTCCTTCATAATTTTAAAGTTCTGTATCTTTTAGTGTACACCTTTTTGCTAATCATTTTAAAATATGTTTTGTGTATCGTAATTTTGAAATTTCTTACATCTCTCATGTCTTCATATTTTGAGCCCAAGGAGAAGTACCTGCCAATTGTGTAGGTTTGGGGCACCCACCTGAATATTATTGAAGGGTTTAGCAAGCCCCCACCTATTCTGCTAGCTCATTTGCCTAATGATTTTGTATATATTTTAGGTAATTTTTTAATAAACCTGTTAAACTTCACTCTAATCACTTTACTGGCAGCTCATGTTCCATTTTATTTTGTGTTGTATCTAATACATAACAGCCTTATGCTCCTAATCAGAACGTTCAGTACTCTTCTTAGAGTTGCTATTTAACACTAAAGTCCTCAAATAAAATCTGGACGTGAAGTTCTTCCTGCGCATCATAAAAAAAGGGGAGACCTGGAAAGACAGACAGCCAGGGCAGAAAAACAAAGTCCAATTGTTATGCTGATGGATCTCAAGTTATTGTAGTGATGTTGGTCTTCCATCACCGTGAGCTCTATGTTAACAACTCCTTCACCCTGTTGATGTGAACAATCTTCTTTTTAAGACAGTTGGTCACAGTCTTTTTGTGACTTCTTATTAGGTTAAAGCTTAGTTTGATTCCCCTAAATGATACCATGTAAATAATTCACCTGCTCCATAACAAGGTTTTTCATTTCTTCATAAAAAGGAGCCACGATGGGAAAGAGATGGCATCATCATCTGAACTGTTTTCAGCCCAGGGTGACTTCTTCAACATACTGCAAAGAGAAGAACATGACTTTTTTGTGAAGTAATCATAAAGTAGCGTGCTAAGACATTGCTTATTTCTTGTTTTAGCACAGTTTTAGTGGCAAGGGCAGTTAGTATTGTACGAAAAGTAGAAGCAGATATAAGTAGCCATTTACTGCCATCTGTCACACCATATCCCTCACAGTGTACACTACTTGGTTAATCAACACATGCATTTGTTCAGTTGCATAAAAGAACACATTATGTTTCATATACAGAACATCTCAAAACAATAGTTACTTACACAGAGCAACAATAACAACTTCATTTAATACATTACAGATATTTTGACCAATGTGATCTGATACTGTCTTTAGTCATTTTCTTCCGCTGAAAATTATGTGTGGCCTTTGAAACTGACATTTTAACCTTCTACTGTGTTGCAGTCAGAGACAATGCTGAAATGCCAAAAAGTCTTGCTAGTTGACGGGTGGTAGGCAGATGCTTTAATATCTGAGATTACCCAAATCACAGAGGAATGAAGGGCCAGTCTCCAAGGAAATTTAAGCAAGCCTGGTGAAATTCTAGACTTAATTGAAATGATTTAAAAAGGAAAATGCAATAAATCATCCAGAGAAAAGTGAACTTGATCTCTTGGTATCCATTAAGTCTTTTTATCTTTCAGCAAAGTAAAATGAATAATAATAATACTAACAGGTGTAACAGCATCCTAGTCATCCTGTTTATGAATGTTAGCTACAGGGCAAGCACCAGATCTGAAGTCCCCTGTAGTTTATAAATATGGAGGGAAAAACATTTTGAAATAAATTGGTGCTCAAAGAAAGGATAGTTGATTGAGGACCGTCTTATTTTGCATTTGAGTAGCAATATTTTGTTACAATTATTTGTATTATTATTATTATTTGCCTGTCTGGTAAGTCTTCTTTGTATATCCATTGTAAAATACTGTATATCCATTGTTGTCTGCTGTAGGGCATTTGTGCCATCATATGGCACACGTTTGAAATAATCTCCTTGAAGGCGCTAATATGCATTCTGCTCCTTAATATTTACAGGTAGTGTCACTGCAATAGGGTTCACAGCAAATTTAAGTAGCAAATATCAGTGACACTTAAATACAATCTGGTCCATAAGTATTTGGACAATGACACAATTTTCATTATTTTGGCTCTGTACACCACTACAATGGATTTGAAACAAAGTAATCAAGATGTGATTAAAGTGTAGACTCTGGACCTCATATTGAGAGTTCACAATGGCATCTACCAAGTGCAAATTCCACACTTTCCAGACCTTTTACCTGCTTAATCGATTCTAATAAAAGGCAAAGCCCTCACTGACTGACTGACTGACTCATCACTAATTCTCCAAGTTCCCGTGTGGGTAGAAGGCTGAAATTTGGCAGGCTCATTCCTTACAGCTTACTTACAAAAGTTGGGCAGGTTTCATTTCGAAATTCTACAGTAATGGTCATAACTGGAAGGTATTTTTCTCTATTTACTGTAATGGAGTTGAGCTCGAAAGCCGTGGGGGCGGAGTTTCGTGTGACATCATCACGCCTCCCACGTAATCACGTGAACTGACTGTCAAGGCAGTGCGTAGAAAACCAGGAAGACCTCCAAAAAGCGCTGAAGATGCATTATATAATTGAGAAGGCAGCGAAACAATAAGAAGCGAGCGAGTGACATAAAATACCATATTCATGAGTGCTGCTACTTCGGAAAGAAAGCAAGGTGTAAACCTAAACTTTAAATTAAGTTCATTGACAGGCTGCCTCTGGTGTTTCTCATGCCCACGGGTAATGCGGGATACAAATTTAATGAGAGGACGCAGGATATAAACGAGAGTTTTGATCACTTTGTAACTAAGTTAAAATTGCAGGTGAAGGGGTGTGCTTATGTAAATTCCGAGAGACTGTGTTTGTGGGGGATTGACAGTTAAGGCGGGTGGGGGAGTCACGTCATCATCTCCCCTCCCATTTACCTAATTTCGCTCTGAGCTGAGCTCCGCGGCTAACGCCGTCTTTCGAAGCAACTTTGTCACACTGCCACCAAATACTCACAGAAAAATCCACAAGTTAATACACATGCTGTCTCTAGAGTTTCTCCACACTGAATCCTCCAGGCACTACTTACAAAAGGTTACATTGACAATTGTGTTATGTTATTTTTAAAATCTTTCCTTTTCTTAGCACAAGCACAGCTGAGAAGCTTCAATGCATGTGCTCCATAACGCGTTAAAAAATAATGCATTTAATCACACTTTACATTACAAGCAAAGGGGAACATGATTTCCTGGTACACCGACTACATTGATCAGCGCATCCCTATTCATTTTACCCTCGCACCACCTTGGTTTGAGAAGAAGTATGAAAAAATATGAGGTTAACACAGAAAAACAGATCACCAATTCAAGCTTTATGAATAATCGATTCGCCATCAATAATTGTTTTGGTAAAGCCATACTCAGTGTAATCCTCCTTCCATTTTATAATTTTTCCGCCACTAGCCATGATTAAATGAACGGTAAAAAAGTAAGAGCGAAGTGAGGGTGACTTATTTAGGCAGGCATATATATGACAGCAACACTCATGACAATGTCAATCATGTTACGTTATTATTAAAATGTTTCCTTTTCTTTTTCATTACTTCTTTAACACACTACTTCTCCACTGCAGTAGCTGGTATTTTGCTATATATATATATATATATATATATATATATGAATGACCTCCAAAGAGCGCTGAGACTTTTGATATCGTGAACATGTCTGCAAAAACTGGGGTCTCCTGCCCAGCAAAAGTTGAGCAGCCGGCGCGCACGCATAGCTGTGCCGGCCTTTGAGACGCTGACTGCGCTTCTGCCTTAAGTCAAAGTGAGCACTTTTAATTTTTTTCATCCTCCTCCTGATCTATAGCCCAGACAAGTGCAAACACGGGACCCCTTTTCTACACCGCGGCAAATTAATATTAAGGCAATTCTAACTTTCTTTTCAACATATACGATTATGAGGTTGTCAGCTTGGATTATGAAGACACGCACACGAGTAGAGGACTGACAGTGCCATCACAGGCGATTAATGGCAGGGACGTCTCACCAGTCTACACAAGACTCCCCGTGACTGTCCCCATAATGTCAGCGAACACATATCTCTATACTATATAAAAGAAAAAGGCAACTTTCCTTTCTTTACACCTTTTTTCCCAAACCAAAGCCTTTCTCTCTTAACACTGCCGAGGACACAAAACTAATTTTCTTTAATTGCAGGTAATGCCGGTAAGGCACATTACCAGAGGCAGAAATTTGAACGTTCACATAGAAAATGTAATTTCTATACCACAGCCGTCGTGTAGCGAAAATGTAATTTCTATACCACAGCCGTCGTGCAGCGCCTTTCAAAAGGGATCTACTACCGAGAGATGATCCATATACATTTCAGCTGCTGTTAGAACTACTTACCTGTTGTGTTACACATTCTTTAAAATGTAGTTTACCCGCAACCACTCCAGTAATGCTCAATGTACCTGTACTTCTTAAAACGTTAATGTTTTACTGTTTAATAACTTATAGACTATATTTTAATAGTTTTCCCTTGCACTCAGTGACCAAAGCTATATACACACACACATATAGACACATACATATATCTATACTAATAAAAGGCAAAGCCCTCACTCACTCATTCACTCACTCACTCACTCATCACTAATTCTCCAACTTCCCGTGTGGGTGGAAGGCTGAAATTTGGCAGGTTCATTCCTTACAGCTTCCTTACAAAAGTTGGGCAGGTTTCATTTCGAAATTCTACGCGTAATGGTCATAACTGGAAGCTGTTTTTCTCCATTTACTGTAATGGAGATGAGCTTGAACGCCGTGGGGGCGGAGTTTCGTGTGACATCATCACGCCTACCACGTAATCACGTAGTACATAGAAAACCAGGAAGACCTCCAAAAAGCGCTGAAGAAAACATGCATTATATAATTGAGAAGGCAGCGAAACAATAAGAAGCGGCGAGTGACATATACAACCATATTCATGAGTTCTGCTACTTGAAACAAAGCACGATGTAAACCTACACTTTAAATTAAGTTCATAGACAGGCTGCGCTGGCGTTTGTAATTTAGTGCCTGCCCATATAAGGCCGTCCGTCAGCGGAAATCCAATAGCAAACTCCCACTAAATATTCACGGGTGAACGACTGTGCTTATGCAGAGGAAGATGAGATGGTCAGGGTGGTGTTTGGCACAAACTCAGCGAAACTGCGAGAGAAAGTTTTAAGTGCCAGGACTAAGGTAACATTAAATACAGCCATGGACATAGCACGAGATGGCACCAGCACAGCTGGGAACCTTCGATGCATGTACACCGAGTGGCTCACGTGAACTGGACGCAGTGCACAGATAAAAGCAACAGTTCCAAAAGCGCTGAACAAAACCGAATTACACAATTGAAAAGGCAGCAAAAATATGAAGCGTCTGATACATACAAGCATATTCATAAATCCAACTACTGCGGAAACAAAGCACACGTGGAAAAAGTCAATGTCCCGCTAAAGGAAGACAGTGTAAAAAACCCGTGCATGCAGTGTGTCAGGTCTCAGATAAAGAAGAAGACGAGCTGTTTATTGATGCAGTAAGAAACGAATCGATGAATGAAACCTGTCATCTTTACAGCGATTGACAAACACGGAATGTAACTTGAACACAACACATCCTACAAATACGAACCTGATTGAAAGAAATAATGATAATCAAATCCTTGATGACAGCAACACTCAGTAACACTCACAAAACAAATACTGTATATTGACAGTCATGTTACGTTATTTTTAAAATGTTCCCTTTTCTTCTTCTAGCTTTTTTAACACACTACTTCTCGCTGCGATACGCGGGTATATATATATATATGTATATATATATCCCGATCTACATACTCGAATAATGGATACTTTATTCGCCATCAATGATTGTTTTGGTAAAGCCATACTCAGTGTATTCATTAGATGAACGGTAAAAAAGTAAGAGCGAGGGGAGGATGCAGGCTGTAGTCTTGGCGTCAACTCTATCTGAATTGCGATCACATTTGAAAAAATATATCTTTTCAAGTTCTATTTAGTCCATATGTGTCAAACTCAAGGGCCGGGCCACATCCGCCCGGCGTGTAATTATATCCGCCCCAGATCATTTTATATACTGTATTATTGTTATTAATGGCCGGGTATATGAAGCGCTGGTAACACAATAAACTACAGATCCCATAATGCAGCGCTTCAGCTGCCTTGCGAACACTTACGCGTTAATCAAGTCTAGCTTATGATGCTGCAAGTTATTGCAAGCTAGCTCACACGATGCTGAAGAGAAAAGTTGATTCTGAAAATAGAGCCTTTAAAACCGATGGGAGGCTGAGTATATGTTTACTGAACCCGTGTGTCTCATTTGTGGAGCTAATGTGGCTGTAATTACAGAATTTAATCTAAGACGGCACTATGAGACAAAACATCAGGGTAACCTGAAAGACCTGAATGCAATGCAGAAGATACAGAAAGCAGAAGAATTAAATAAGAATCTGACACTTCAGCGGACGTTTTACCCGTGCACAATCACAAAGTGATTTCAAGTGAAGCTGCTTTTATGGGAGACACAAATGCACCAGTGCAACTTGCCCCACTTTCCCTGTTGCCAAGTAATGTTAAACCAAGTCGTCACTACGGTGTTCCCAAATCGCACTTTGCTGATAAACTGAGCGCACTGAGTTTGCACGGCGCTTTGGTGACTTTGAAGAACTAAAAAAGTCCGTCTACATGCGGCTCGAACCTTGTGCATGTTTGGTAGCACATATCTGTGTGAGAAGCTCTTCTCAGTGATAAAGACTAACAAAACAGCACACAGGAGTCGCCTCACTGATGAGCACCTGCAATCCATCCTGAGAATCTCCACAACACAGAACCTCACACCAAACAGAAACGAACCTGTGGCCAAAAAGATGCCAGGCGTCCAGCTCTAAAATGACATATGAGCAAAGACAACTGAATGATTTGATTTGTTATTGCTGAAAGGAACACATTTTATTTATATTTCCAGGTTTTGTTATGCAGCATGTTCATATTTGAATTTGTATAATTTTGACAGGATATATTTTTATGGAGAGCAAAATCTTTTGGGATATTTAAAATCTAAGTTTATTTTTTATATAAAATTACATAAGAGTAAAGAAATTTGAATGTTTGTTCTTTTAACGTTTACTTTATTTCTAACTTGTATAATTTAGACAGGATATATTTTTATGGAGAGCAAAATATTATAAGTTGTTTAAGGTTTGAGTTGATTTATTCAGGAATAATATTCCTGTCTGTTTTTACCATTCCTACCAAAGATATTTCTGTCGACTAAATAAAAATTCCTTCTTTTTAAAATTTAAATAGAACTTGAACAAATTCCACGCAGACTTGCACGTAAGAGCGGGAGTTATCCGTTTTAACAAGCAGCGTATTGCACTGATCTGAAATAGCTGTGTGTGTATATATGTAGATATGTATGTATATGTATATATATGTTTATATATATGTGTGTGTGTATGTATGTATATATATATGTATTTATGTGTATATATGTGTATGTATGTATGTGTGTATGTATATATATGTGTATATGTATAGATATGTATATATATATATATATATATATATATATATGACACAACACTCATCACTCACAACAGTGACAAAACAATTACATTGACAACCATGTTACGTTATTTTCAAAATGTTTCCTTTTCTTTTTCATTGCTTCTTTAACACACTGCTTCTCCGCTGCGAAGCGCGGGTATTTTGCTAGTATACACATATATATACCTGTGTGTATGTTTGTATGTATGTGTATATATATATATATATATATATATATATATATATGTATACACACACATACATACATACATACATGCATACATACATACATGCATACAATTTGTGTGTGTATGTATGTATGCGTGTGTATGTATGATGTAGATAGGTATATATATATGTGTATATGTAGATATGTACTGTATATAGATATGTATATAGCTATGAAAATATGTATGTGTATATATATGTATATATGTATATATGTATATATATATATATACAGTATATATATGTATATATATATATATATATATGTATGTATGTGTGTATATATATATATATATATATATATATATATATATAATATGTATGTGTGTGTGTAGACTCAAACCGATTATGACAGCAGCAATCCAAGCAGTGAGAAAACAGTAAAAAGGAGGCGTGTCAGACGTCGTGGTACATTTTCTGATGCAACTAGACGAAAACAACTTTGTGACGCTGCCGCCAAATACACAAAACAATTACTTTGACAATCATGTTACATTTTTTTAAAATGTTTCCTTTTCTTTTTCATAACTTCTTTAACACACGACATCGCTGCGAAGTGCGGGTATTTTGCTATAAATATATATATCACAACGACACTCATAACAGTGACAAAACAATTACATTGACAATCATGTTACGTTTTTTTAAAAATGTTTCCTTTTGTTTCTCTTTCCTTCTTTATCACACTACTTCTCCGCTGCCAAGCGCGGGTATTTTGCTATATATATATATTATATATATATAGATATAGATATATATATATATAGATATGAGAACAACACTCATATCAATGACAAAACAATTACATTAACAATCATGTTACATTATTTTTAAAATTCATACCTTTTCTTTTTCATACCTTCTTTAACACACTACTTCTCCCCTGCGAAGCGCGGGTATTCTGCTAGTCTATACTAATAAAAGGCAAAGCCCTCACTGACTGACTGACTGACTCAGTCATCACTAATTCTCCAACTTACCATGTAGGTAGAAGGCTGGAATTTGGCAGGCTTATTTCTTGCAGCTTACTTACAAAAGTTAAGCAGGTTTCATTTCGAAATTCTACCCGTAACGGTCATAACGATCGATAACGGTCGACAACATCCGCCATGTTGAACTTTCTTATTTATGGCCCCATCTTCACAAAATTTGGTAGGTGGCTTCCCTGTGCTAACCAAAACCGATGTACGTACTTATTTCAGTGGTATGATGCCACTGTCGGCCACCATATTGAACTTTCCAATGTCACTAATTCTCCAACTTCCCATGTAGGTAGAAGGCTGAAATTTGGCAGGCTCATTCTTTACAGCTTACTTACAAAAGTTAAGCAGGTTTCATTTGGAAATTCTACGTGTAACGGTCATAACGGTCAACAACGTCCGCCATGTTGAACTTTCCTATTTATGGCCCCATCTTCACGAAATTCTGTGAGTGTGATGTTTTTTAACTTAAAGTATGTTTGGTATTTATCAAGTCAGTTGTTTGTTCACAATTCTGTTATACATTAATTTGCCATTTTGAAAATTGTGTTATTAGATGAAGCATTTTTTATTCTTCTGGTTAAAAATTGGGTTTATGGGGTACTGTTACATCCATGTTCAAGACAGAAATATCCTAGAATATCAATCTCCCCACCTTGTGGTTGTATACATATTACAAACACTGAGTTTGGCAGGCAGTGTGGTCTAGGGGTTAAGGCTTTGCACTTCAAACCCTGAGGTTGTGGGTTCAAATCCTGCTACTTGTACTGTGTGATCATGAGCAAGTCACTTGACCTGCCTGTGCTCCAATTTGAAAACCAAAAGAAATGTAACCAATTATGTCACAAATGTTGTAAGTCACCTTGTATAAAGGCGTCGGCCAAATAGGTAAATTTATATACTTTTTATGATTCTGCTATTTTTAAAGAAGTCAATATGTGCTCTTTAACTCATTCCCTGTCTTCCTTGTCACCAAGATTTGTCCCTCGAGGCTTTGCTTCTTGTAGACAATTGATAAGTGATTGTTGTCATTACTGTTGTTATTTCTTGAGTGATTCATGTACTTACTATAAGATGGTTCTCAGGATTTAGACAAATAAACCATCATTTTATTCCCACACACAAACACCCACATATACACATCCACATTCCCACACACTAATTTGGAATCACCTGTTTCCGTGATTTGCAGGTCTGTAAGGAGAATGTGCAAACTCAATGCAGACAATGACTAGGCATGAGGTTTAGACCTAGGATACAAGATTCATGACACACCAGTGTTATTGACTTCTATTGTGCTGCCCTCTATAAGAACTACTCATCTTTGCTGTATTCATTTGCTTAGTAAATTACATTTACTTTGGTAATATTATATAGCTCTTCTTTTCATTTCACTTCACTTTCAGCTGTGGTATAGCATATCTGGAAAATGTTTGGAACATCAGTAGGCTATACAAATGGTGATAAGGAGCATTTTTTCTTTTCCCCTACTAAAGTCATCCTTGGAATAGTAAATGCCACATTTTTGTAGAACAAGCCATCAGATTTACCATAAGGATATGGATTGAAACTGTGAACATTTTGTATTTTCAATTTATTTTCATATCCTGGATAGGTGCATTTGTGAAGCATGTCAATAGAATGGCAATGTGACACTTAAGAGCTGTAGTCATCATGCCCATGATGGCCTCTTTAATTAGATGAGAGACCAGGTATATATCTTTATCTTAGGAAAAACAGTGATCTAGAAACTGTGATAAAATGTATTACTTTGGATTTCCTTATTATTATAAACATACCTCAGAACAACAAAGGAGTGGTTTCTTAAATTGAAAATATTGCTGCTTCAGAGTTAATGTATTGGCAAGTTTTAAGTCATCTGCTTTCACATTTGTACCACTGTCTGGTAGACCCCATTTTAAACCACATGAAAAAGCATTATAATAACACAATTTATTGTGGCAAATTAATCTATACAACAATTCTTACAAATGTCTTCAGTTTAAAAAAGTAGTGGCCTTATACTTTAACACAGTATCTGGATCTCTTTTCAGACATTTATAAACCACTATAGCCGGGTCATCAAATGGATTTGACCTGGGGCCAAATTCTCACAGAGTAAATACTCTTTGGGCCAGGCAGGGCTGCATCTGGCCAGAGTGAGCCAGGCACCTGCTTCCTCCACATGACCCTTACAATTTTAATAGCCATTCCTCATTCACGCCTGACACTCTCATCCAATCATCCTTTGCAGTGCTTTTGATTTGAAGATTTGCCTCTCCTCCTCATTCATTTGTTAAAAGCACATTATTATGGGAATACCATTCCTGTTTATGTTGTGTGCTGATTTTTCTCGAAGTAACTACAGTAATCCCTCGCTATATCGCGCTTTGACTTTCGCGGTTTCACTCTATCGCGGATTTTAAATGTAAGCACATCTAAATATATATCACGGATTTTTAAGCTGGTTAGCCGCTTTCTGCGGACAATGGGTCTTTTAATTTAGGTTACATGCTTCCTCAGTTTAAATGCCCAGTTGATTTCATACAAGGGACGCTATTGGCGGATGGCTTAGAAGCTACCCAATCAGAGCATGTATTACATATTAACTAAAACTCCCCAATGCTATAAGATATGCTTCCCGCGTGGCGCTTGTTTTGTTTGCTTCTCTCTGTCTCTCATTCTCTCTGCCTGACGGAGGGTGTGAGCAGAGGGGCTGTTTACACAGTGGCTGTTTGCCTAGAAGATAGGACGCTCCTCTACAAAATGCCGCTTTATCCCAGTGCTTCTGTATACTTAAAAGCAGGTATTGATTTTTTGATTGTTTGCTTTTCTTAGCGAGCGCTCTCTCTGACATTATCTGCTCTTCACGGTGCTCCTTTGAAGATCAGATATGTTTGCATTCTTTTAATTGTGAGAAAGAACTGTCATCTCTGTCTTGTCATGGAGCACAGTTTAAACGTTTGACTAAAGGGTGTTATTTCATGTCTAGAGGGCTCTAATAATGTTAACAGTGTGGGAGAGTTTATAAGGGCTTAAAATACACAAAAATAACTACACAAACATATGGTTTCTACTTCGCGGATTTTCACCTATCGCGGGGGGGTCTGGAACGCAACCCCCGCGATCGAGGAGGGATTACTGTACTACTAGTATTTCAGCAAAAAAACCAAAAAAACGTGTTTTGCGCATGCAACTGGATAATGTACATGTGGAGTGTGTGCCACAAGTAATGTGAGAATTTTTTTTTCCTTTTCTATGGACATTTTTCACATTGTTTGCAGCTGTACTACAGTAGTCACCATTGGGTTCTATTATAACAAGAACTTTTTTTTTCAATCTACATGAAAATATGAGATTACATTTTTTTTTTTTGGCCATCATTACAAAGTACATGGGTTAAGTAAGTAATATCATTTTTGGGTGGAGTATTCCTTTAAATCACTTAAACCTGTCAATTATATACAGTATCAGTGTCAAATATATACACTATAGTGGTTGATGTGAAAAGATGGACTGAATTATTTCATTCTGTTACACATTCTGTCTTGAACCTTGCATGACTTGCCAACAGTTCATCTCACCTTTTCAGACTGCTTGCACATAGCTGTTTTTATAGATGCCTGCCATTTAAAGATTCTGCATAATTTGCTGAAAAAATCTTTAGGGGGGGAAAAGTGAAATTCCGAAGGGGCAATGATATTTCAGTTGAAATGGAACCATGGCAGCTACCCAAGTGAAGCTTTACTTTCAATTTCATTGATAATATGTGCAGTACAGTAAGAAGAAATATTTTCTACTTGAATTTGTCAATTTAAAATTAGTTATTTAATATTTCATTGTGCTGTTAGTGTCTGCTGCTTATAGAAAATGTAATATGATTGTGTAATTTGACTTCCTCTGTCATTCACCTTCCTTAACATTAGAATCCCTGAAGCCTATGAAAAAACTCAGAATCCTGGGCCACCTTAAATTCCTTCTCACCTCTCCTCATCAGCATCTTTTGTTTTACAAATATGTCATTCAGCGCAAGCAGCAAGTAGCCTGCTATCAGATGGAATTCCCATTTTACTTATGGTGCCAAGCAGAGTTGTATTGTGGTACAGCAGCCTATTAGCCAGTAAAAGTGATGTAAAGAAGCTGTCTGTTGTTACCATTCTGCCTTTGTCTAGAAATGGCTCCATAAGCTCTATGACGACAGACTCAGAAAGTCTTTGTCCTGGGTTGTAAATCAAAACACAGTTCTAAATAAAATGTTGACAGATGTCCGAAATCACAGCATATCTGTTGTTTTTCACACGTTCTGCATGGGTGTCTTTGTTGTCAAAGTGCAAATGCCGCATGATAGTCTGATAGCGGTCATTGTGGGACATTTTATCTTTGAATGTTTGTACAATAGTTCTGAGCAGGCATCGACCACAGCACCAACTGTCGTCATCTGTGTTCTTGTGAAAAGAATGGAGATAAATGCCATCAACTCAGAGAGGGAGAGGCAAGTTTGTTTTACCACGTGAATATCACTGACAGAATAAAACAATAATAAAAAAAAGAGCAAACTTTTACAAGCAGCCAAAATTTACACCGGGTGTTACAGACTCAAGTGTATGTTTTTATTGTATTATACAGTAGTAATAATAATCACAGCTCAACACGGAGCGCCCAGACTCAAACCCAGAACCTTTTGGTTATAAGTCAGCAGTTCTTACCTCTTCACCATCCAAGAACACATATCAACTTTCTGTCGATTGACATTTGAGCTTTGGTTTTTTTACTCATTGTCAGCAACATGTAAATTGAATCATTATTTTTTTTTTTTAATATATTCTTGAATAAAAGTGCACGAGTTTATTTGATATTTGGACTAAAGTCTCATTAGTATAACATGGAAAAACTTTGTGTTGTAGGTATATGTTCAGCATTCCTTGCCTCGCATTTTCCGTCATCCTAAACTTACACAGATCGTTGTAGACACGGAGCACACATGAAATGTATGTATTTCAAATAACAATATGTTATTTACCCTATACAACTCCAGGCAGCTCACACTTAGATAAACACACTTGAGCTCGGATAATTTTGTGACTGACTTCAGCTCCGTTGGATGGGTGGGGATGGGATAACAGGCTACTTGCTGCTTGTACTGATCAACACATTCACAAAACCAAAAGATTTTGATGAGGAGAGGTGTGAAAGAATTTAAGGCGCCCCGGAATTCCGATCTTTTTCATAGACTTCAGGGATTCTAGTGTTAACAGATATAAGGAATTGAAATCTGAAGTGTGGTTGACAAAGCACTCACACAAAGGCAGAAACCATGGCTAAAGGTCCTTGATAAGGACCATTTATTAGACCTTTTCTTAAGGAGATTCAGACTAACTCCTACTGTTAGCCTCAGGAGGTACCTGAATACCTGTATTAAATTTAATGAAGAGAATCACTCTGTTTGTGAAGTCTGCTTCCTGTGTTGCTCACCTTCTCATTCTTTTCTCCTCCCAAATTGTTGAGCTGTTCCTTTTGTGCCACTCCAGCATATGGCTACACCCCTTGCAGATTCTCAAAGCTGTAACACTATTTATAAAGTTAAACTTGCATATAATTAAAGGATACAGTCTCTTATGTTTGTCCTGTTCCTCAAGAGAATCTGATTGGTCAGTTTGGCTTTTGTGACACAATTGAAAGAGGAACTGCAAGTGTGAAGCACAAAAGGAGGAGTACAGGCATAGGAAGCATTGTGAGAGTTGCCTTCAAAGACAGGACGTATAATAGCAGACAGGAAGCAAGCAAGGTGATTCAAAAAATGACAAAGTCTAAGAATCAGGCTTTTTGGAAAAATACTAGAAAGAGGTAGTGCCAGTCAAAAGAAGGTTAGATACACATGGAAACAGAGGAATGATACTAAAGGTACACACTTAGGGCAATATATCAAATATCTTTGTTTTTATTCTATTACCTGTCTTCACCAGAATATGTGGCTAGTACAAAATGTAAATGGAGCATTGGAAACTATGGTGAAGTGAAGCTCAGTTTACTTATTAAATCGCCAATATGGGTTTAAAATGAACATTCAAATTATCAATAAGCACTGATGAATAAATGTAGTTCAAAAACTATGCTGCTCTTTATTTCGTTCTGCATTGCTTAAATATGCATTGAAGTTCCTGTTAATTGAGCAGATGCATGTTTATGCTGTGCTGAATTCTTTTGATATAAGTTAATTAAATGAAAGTGTTCAAAAATACTTCCTCCAAAACAAAGGAAAGGAGCCCTTTTTGCTACCCATGTACCTTGCCTGGTATAGGGTCTAGGGAAAACATTCAGTCTACCAGCCAATGATTTCCAACTCTATAGTTTGGACATGACAGCAGTGCTGTCTGCTTCAACAAACAGTAGTCTACCATCCTAAAGGAATACTTTTGATATGCTGAGAAATTGATGAAAGGTGGAGACTTATATATGAAGAACTTGCTTTAAGGATCAAAGAACTGACGTCTCATTTTAAATTAATGTTCTTGAACAAGCCACAACAAGACAAATGGAGCATTTTATTGAGGAGGGCTAGAATTTGGAAGGAATATGTTGGAATATCCACATAAGTCTACAGATACTTGTTTATGGTTTATCTTTCCTACCAACTACCGTGACACTGATCCAGATTTAATTGAGATAGGCATGGCTTTTTTGAGGTAAATAGACCTACCTAACAAACCTTTACATGTTTTTTTAATTTGCAATTTAAATTTAAATTCAAGTAGAAGATGGTACATACTGTAGTTGCTTCAAAAAAAAAAAAAAACTTTAATGTTTTTGATGTCTGTGCTGTCATTATTGCAGTGTTTTACTTAAATGGCTGTTGTAAGTTTATTTTTATGAAGTACAAAAGTAAACCAGAACATTCAGCACAGTATGTCTTTCAATAAAGAAATATCTTTTCAAAATTAAAGAAAACAATCAGAATTAAAGAGGAAAATAATAATTAAATTTTTTAATTTCTTTGAAATACCCAATAAAAAAAAAAACAATGCAACTTAACTTTTCATGGAAAAATTAATGATTAGAAGAAACTGAATTGTTAAATTATTTATTTTGGCCCTGAGGAACTTGAAAAGCTGACTGAAAGACTAATAAATCATTTGTGGTACTGCCAGTTGTCACTTCCAATTATTTTTGAAGTTTGTGTGATAAACTACAGCACCTACTAGATATACCTTCACTAACTCTTAATGCTGGCAGTGCTTCTTCGCTAGTGATTATTAAAGTAGACTTTACTGAAACTTTCATGTACTTAGAAACTGCTGTAGTTTACATTCTTCAGTTTGCTTTGATCATTGCTTAGTTTTGTAAAGTGGTGAAATTTTTTAGTTTTCTAATTGAGGAGAGTGCACCATATGGTATTGGTTTTCTAAAAACAAAAGTCATTAATTGGATGATCGTATGGCCCAGTTAATTTGGGTCATGGATAAGCTATTAAAATTGTGAAATGACTGCTTGCTGTTGTCACACATAGTTGCCAGTTTAACCTGTAGCTGTCTAAAATTTCTGTCAATTGTCAACATCACTATGCTGAAAAATATGTACCTTGAAGTACAGGAAAAGCAAGTGTGGCTTAATAAATAACAAGGTAGGTTTAATGAGTGTAGCATTTGTGCCCCTCTGAAGAAAGTAAAAAAAAAAAATACTCCAACTTTATTATCATGGGCAAAGAATAGGGTTTTATAAAGTTGCTTTTATTGATGCAGTGACAGCTAATTTTTGTTTTCAACTTATCTTACAGGGTACTGGACAATTTGTTTTTTAGAAATCGTGTGCACAAAAATTGCACACTGTGCAGTATGTCTTTGCTATTTATTAACTTTTATTTTTTTTTTTAAAATATTATCAATAATCATAAAGAAAAACAATTTTCTCCAAATAGAAACTATGTGTGCCCATGTATACTTTTGCTAAAGACTCCACTGTCAAAAAGAATATGTACAAGATGTGCAACATTTTTCCATTCTAGTGCGGACTGCGGCCTTTGTATCAAGAATATAGAAAGTACCCCATGTTAGTATATTGACTAAAAAGCCACAAATAAAATTATCTTTGTTGCCTATTCCAAAATATTGGAAAAACTGTTTATTATCTGCATCATTAGAAAAACTAAAAATTTCAAAAGCATTCAATTAAAAATACATTCAGAAGGGTGTCAATTGGAACACAAAATTTAGGATGACCACTGGAACACTATTAACAGTACCGTATGGGGTGCCTAATATCTATTATAATATTTCTGAGTTGTACTTTTATATTTGTTACTATAAGTGATATTACTATATTTTAAAAATGTAATATGTTTTTTGGAGATAAAAAATTTTTTCTCAGAGAATTTGACTGTTAGCTTAGCTAGAGAATCTTACATTCATATGATTACTGCAGTATTTTTATGATTTGATAAATGGGTGGTGTAACGGCACAGTAGCACAGTTGTCTTGTAATGGCCGACCTCTTTCCCAGCCGGCAGCTACACCTCCAAGACCTGTGGCCTGGATAATTTACTGAGGTTGAATCTAAATATCAAGCCGTACCTCTAACAAATAAATTTTTTCCCCACAATCAACGGTGTAAATACAAACACAACAGAAAAGCAGATATGTAAAATTAAACTGATTAATTGTATTTAAATAAAATAACAAGTAATATGCAAAAAAAATAAATAGAAAAAAAAAATATATATATGTAACCCTCCACCACAGCAACAACGTGACACCACCATATATAAATACAATAAAACCTCCCTTCCCCCTGTAATATATAACAAACAATGAATAACAACAATGAATGATAAACAAAATGAATAATCGTGAATTACTATCCAGTTATAAAAACTGTCCTGCAGACGGATGACTGTACGAGAGATAAGTGAGTTGTTTGAATTTCCTGGCAAATGAAGCAACCTCACCGTGATTCCTCGGCGCATAGTGGATGATGATCCGACCCCGGGGTCTCTGCAGATGAGGAATGGAAGACAGTTCGGTGGAATGAAAAACAAACTACGGTAAAAGCTCAGTAAGTACTACCATTTTGTATTTAATTAAGAAATAGAGGAATACTCCATTGAAAAATGTTTTTTATATGCTACTTCCCCCATATAGTTTTTAGTGGGGGCCGAGAAGTTTTAATCTCATGTCTTCAAGCAGAATGAAATAAAACAGTTTATGAAGTAAGGGAACCTAAAAGTAATGTGTTGTGTCCTACGGCAATATTGGGTGTAAAAAAAAAATCTCTCGTAATTTGCGTCACATCATCTATGTGTCTTTTATCCTTTTGTATGCTCAAAAAGTGTAATGCTAAAACATTATTAATAGCTACTTGTGGAAAACTTATTGTAGAAGATAAACAAGAAAGATGCATTCCCATAATATTGTGGGTTTGAACTGAATACAGAATGATCCTTTAACAGCGTCTTGAATCCTTAATTCTCTACGGTATGTGTGTGTATGTATGTATATATATATATATATATATATATATATATATATTAGTGCTGGGCCACGATTACAATTTTTAATCACGATTAATCGCAGACAATCACCACAATCCCATTGTTATGTGCAAAATTCAATAATGAACTCAAAAGTAGTGTACTGCGTGTATTTGGTTTGCAAACACTTTAAGCAAATAAGGTGGTTTTTAACTAACAGTAGTATTCCCTTTACCTAGTAGCAGTTAAAATATTTCTTGTAAATCTCAACTTAAATGTAATCAAATCAAATATAAAACTAAAGCTATTTGCCACTGCCAGGGCATTAGCGTTTTATGTAGTTTGTTTTAGAAAAGTCCAGAGTCACGATCGTAACATTATAACAGGCACCTTCCAAGCAATAGCAAATTAAAGTTTTTAAATCTGTTTACTTTTTTATCTGAACAGATACCAGCAGCAACATTTTATTTTATCAGGGGGCAACATAAACAGTCAATGTTCAGTAGCAACTCTTTGAGGGCTAATATTTTTTCCAAAAAATGCCCGTTTTGCCTACAGTCGGCGCCTGTTTGCAGCAGCAGTGGCTTGACGGCCAGCTGAGATGCATTGTGGGCTGGCTGCCTGGCTGTCTTTGTGAGACAGGTGCGAGCAGGTGGCAGTTGCAGTGAGACTCAATATGGTTTGTACCTCCTGTCATCGTATGGGTCTGTCCTCCCAGGCAAACGTTGCCATAGGTACATCAGGTACATGAATGTGTTCAGCACCACACTCAGATGGGGGCCGATCAGCTGATGCCGGCACCTCACTTTCGCTTTCGATCTACATCACCAGATCACTTGCATCAAAGTAGGAGTCCGACAAATCAGAGTCTGATTCAGCGATAATACGAGGTGTTGCCAGAAGAGAATTCAGGCACACCTGGAGTGCTTCTAGGTGATCATGCAGCACTTCCGTCACACCAGGAAGTGCTGCCAGAAGATCATTGCGGAGCACCTGTAGCACATTCTGGGCATTATAAATGGGGCCACCTAACTCCAGTCAGGGAGCCAGAGTCGGGCGGGAGAGGACAGAGCTTATGAGTGGAGGAGTGAGGGCGGCAGAAGAATACAGGAAAGAGAAAAGGAAGAAGGGACTGAGTAATTGTGGCAGGTTTATGCATTGTGTGGTGCTGTAGAAGGAAAATAATATTAAATGTGTGTGAAATTTTGATTTTGGAAATCTGGTGTCAATCTGTCTGTGTTTGGGGGCTGAACTTCCACTATATATATATACTAGCAGAATACCCGCGCTTCGCAGCGGAGAAGTAGTGTGTTAAAGAAGTTATGAAAAAGAAAAGCAAACATTTTAAAAATAACGTAAGATGATTGTTAATGTAATTGTTTTGTCATTGATATGAGTGTTGTTGTCATATCTATCTATTTATATTATATTATATATATATATATATATATATATATATATATATATATATATATATATAGCAAAATACCTGATTATTGGAGAAGTAAAAGAAAAGGAAACATTTTAATAATAGCGTAACATGATTGACAATGTAATTGTTTTGTCATTGTCATGAGTGTTGCTATATATATATATATATATATATATATATATATATATATATATATATATATATATATATATACACATCTATACACATATATATATATATACATATACACACATACATATATACATATACATATATACACATACTGTATATATACACACACACACATATATACATACTGTATATACAACATATACATATCTACATATATACTGTATATACACATATATATACAAATCTACATATATATATCTACATATATATATTAGGGGTGGGACTTGATTAAAAAAATTAATCCAATTAATTAGAGGCTGTGTAAGAATTAATCTTGATTAATCGTATGTAATCGCACAGTAAATTTGCCCCAAATCAAATGTTTTTTTTTTAATTTAAAAGCGGTTTTAGTGGGCTTACAGAATCAAATAATAGACATGGACATGAATATTGTAAACTGAAGCTGTTTTAATTTCTGAAAAAAAAGCTTTTAAACTGCATTTGAATTCAAAACAGAAACAAAAATATCATCCCTGGTTAAAATTGGGCAGACTTAAAAATAAAGTGGTAGTTTAAGTACTTTAAGTACATTTTCAGAATAGTATTGTCTTTAAATAATAATAACCAAAATTTCAACATAAAGTGCAGTTTTTCTTCTTAAAAAAATAAGTCAGAAACATAAAAGGTAATTTGACCAGCTTACTCTTTAAACTCTGAGTAACATTAGCCAAAATTATTTTGTACATTAGGCTAAAACAGTGTGATCATTGAACATTTTGTAATTAGATGTATTTAGAATTACTAACGGTCACTGAAGTCCAATGATCCCCAGTAAGAGCCACAAAGTCCGCTTTCTATAATGCATCTAATTTTGCTTGCTTTTCAGTGTGCACAAAACCATGCTTTTATCAAGGCTTCGCTCAGGTAGTCGAAATGATCAGTCGTAGGAACGCGCTTTATTCCGACTCTAACATTTTTGTAGCTGTGATGTGTGCATCAGTGTAATGGATGTACCAGGAAATCATGCATTGACAAAAGTTCCGTTTGCTTGGAATTGAAAGTGTGATTAAATCGTTATTTTTTAACGCGTTATGGAGTACATACATCGAAGCTTCTCAGCTGTGCTTGTGCTAAGAAAGGGAAAATTTTAAAAATAATGTAACATGATTCTGCGTTAACCTAATATTTTTCATACGTCCCAAACCAAGGAGATCGAAGGTAAAATGAATCGGTAGCGCATACATAGTCAGTACACCCCCTCTCGGGAATCGAACCTCGAATGTCGGCGTTAGAGGCGAAGACTCTACAATTGCGCCACAGCGCAAGGGAACATTTTAAAAATAACGTAACATGACTGTCAATATACAGTAATTGTTTTGTGAGTGTTATTGAATGTTGCTGTCATCAAGGATTTGATTATCATTATTTCTTTCAATCAGGCTCGTATTTGTAGGATGTGTTCAAGTTACATTCCGTGTTTGTCAATCGTTGTAAAGATAAGAGATTTCATTCATCGATTAGTTTCTTACTGCATCAATAAACAGCTCGTCTTCCTTTTTATCTGTGATGTGACAAACTGCATGCACGGGTTTTTTTTGTTTACACTGTCTTCCTTTAGCAGGACATTCACTTTTTCCACCGTGTGCTTTGTTTCCGCAGTAGCTGCACTTATGAATATGATTGTATGTATAAGACGCTTCATATTTTTTTGCTGCCTTCTCAATTGTGTAATTCGGTTTTTGTTCAGCACTCTTTGGAACTGTTGCTTTTGTCTGCGCATTGCGTCAGTTCACGTGAGCCGCTTGGTGTTCTTGCATCGAAGGTTCCCAGCTGTGCTGGTGCCATCTCGTGTAATGTCAGCTAAGACCCGGCACTTAAAAGTTTCTCTCGCAGTTTCAATGAGTTTGTGCCAAACACCACCCTGACCATCTCATCTTCCTCTGCATAAGCACAGTCCTTCACCCGTGAACATTTACCGGCAGTATTTGTATTGGATTGCCGCTGATGGACGGCCTTATATGGGCAGGCACTAAATTACAAACGCTAGTGGCAGCCTGTCTATGAACTTAATTTAATATAAACTTACGGTTCACGCCGTGCTTTGTTTCCGCAGTAGCTGTACTTATGAATATGCTTGTATGCATCATTTGCTTCATAATGTTTTTCTGCCTTCTCAATTGTGAAATGGCGTTTTGTGCTCATCGCTGTTTGGTGTTCTTCCTTGTTATCTACGTACTTACGTAGGAGGCGTGATGATGTCACACGAAACTCCGCCCCCCACGGCCATCTCCAACTCAAGACTCCATTACATTATATGGGGAAAAATAGCTTCCAGTTATGACCCTTATGCGTAGAATTTTGAAATGAAACCTGCCCAACTTTTGTAAGTAAGCTGTAAGGAATGAGCCTGCCAAATTTCAGCCTTCTAACTACACGGGAAGTTGGAGAATTAGTGATGAGTCAGTGAGTGAGTCAGTGAGTGAGTGAGTGAGGGCTTTGCCTTTTATTAGTATAGATATATATACTGTGGAGGACTGCCGGCTTTGTGTTCCGGCCCTCACCGCCAGGAGGAGCTCTCCCGACAGCAGGATCGTGCCTCAAGTTCCAGCAGGGCCTCATGGACTATGTACTGTTTTTACACAGCCCTGCAGGATACCTTGGGGGCCACCGGGAGTCACTGTGTGGGGGGTGGGGGGGCTGGGGGGCTTGTGGGCTCTTGTGTGCCCTATAACCCGGGAGTACATCACGGTCACGTGACAGGAAGGAACGACGTGCTCCTGGGTTGAAGAAAAGGACTGTTTACCCTGACCCGGAAGTAATAAGGAACTGTGGACTGATTGGGCAGGAACACCTCCGGGTCAGGGGCTGTAAAAGGACTACGGGCCAGTCCAGACACTGAGCTGAGCTGGGAGGTAGAGGGGCGAAGTGTCTGGGCGAGGAGAAGAGAGTATTTTCATTGTGTTGTTGTGTAATTTATGAGTAGTGTGGAAGGTGCTTTGTGCACAGTATTATTAATTAATAAAAAGTGTGGTACTTTTATCCAGTGTCTAGCGTGGTACCTGAGGGTTCAAGGGAACACTAGCGCCCCCTACTGCCACAATACATATATATGTACTGTATATATACATACATATATATATATATATATATATACACACATATATACCGTAGATCCCATTATATAAGCCGAGAACTTCGTCCTAGATTTTTGGCTTGGAGTTTGGGGGTCGGTTTATACAACGAGTATCGTTTCAGATTCAAGATTTCCAGCGCAATGCGGTTTTGCCGATGAATACGAAGTAAATAATGAGGAAACCACAGAGCCATCTTTCAGATGAAGAAGTAACTTTGCATGCTGGTACTTTAAATTAAATAAAGAATTTATTCAAAAAAGTGTTTTAGTTGTTGATTTTATTAATAAAACTAGCAGAATACCCGCGCTTCGCAGCGGAGAAGTAGTGTGTTAAAGAAGTTATGAAAAAGAAAAGGAACCTTTTTAATAATAACGTAACATGATTGCCAATGTAATTGTTTTGTCATTGTCATGAGTGTTGCTGGCTATATATATATATATATATATATATATATATATATATATATATATATATATATATATATATATATATATATATATATTGTGGAAGACTGCCGGCTTCGAGGCGTCCGCACCCCAGGCCGACAGGAGGAGCTCTCCGACAGCGGGATCATGCCCGAGGTCCAGCAGGGCCTTATGGACTCTGTGGTGTTTATACACAGCCCTGCTGGATACCTTGGGCGCCACCAGGAGTTGCTGTGGCGGAACTTATGGGCTCTGTTGTGCCTTATGACCCAGGAGTATGTCACGGTCACGTGACAGGAAGATATGGCGTGCTCCCGGGTTGAAGTAATGGACTGATTGCCCTGACCCGGAAGGAATAAGGAACTGTGGACTGCTGGGACAGGAACACCTCGGTCAGGGGCTATAAAGGGCGGTGCCTCAGTCCAGACACTGAGCTGTGCTGGGTGGGAGAGGAGCAAAGTGTCTGGGCGAGGAGGAGAGGTTATTGTGGTTATTAAGAGTGTGTTTATTTGTGAAGAGTGTGGAAGGTGCTTGGTGCACTGTAAGAAAATAAAAAGAGTCTTGGACTATTACCTGGTCTCGGGAGTCGTACCTGAGGGTTCGAGGGTGCACTACTGCCCCTACTGCCACAATATATATATATATATATATATATATACACACACACAGACACATAAACATATATATATACATATATATATAAATATTTATATATATATACATCTATACACATATATATATATATATACATATACACACATACATATATATATACATATATATACACATACTGTATATATACACACACATATATACATACTGTATATACGCATATACATATCTACATATATACTGTATATACACATATATATACAAATCTACATATATATATATTAGGGGTGGGACTCGATTAAAAAAATTAATCCAATTAATTAGAGGCTGTGTAAGAATTAATCGTATGTAATCGCACACGTAAATTTGCCCCAAATCGCAAATGTTTTTTTTAATTTAAAAGGGTTTTAGTGGGCGACAGAATCAAATAATAGACATGGACATGAATATTGTAAACTGAAGCTGTTTTAATTTCTGAAAAAAAAAAGCTTTTAAACTGCATTTGAATTCAAAACAGAAACAAAAATATCATCCCTGGTTAAAATTGGGCAGACTTAAAAATAAAGTGGTAGTTTAAGTACTTTAAGTACATTTTCAGAATAGTATTGTCTTTAAATAATAATAACCAAAATTTCAACATAAAGTGCAGTTTTTCTTCTTAAAAAAATAAGTCAGAAACATAAAAGGTAATTTGACCAGCTTACTCTTTAAACTCTGAGTAACATTAGCCAAAATTATTTTGTACATTAGGCTAAAACAGTGTGATCATTGAACATTTTGTAATTAGATGTATTTAGAATTACTAACGGTCACGGAAGTCCAATGATCCCCAGTAAGAGCCACAAAGTCCGCTGTAATGCATCTAATTTTGCTTGCTTTTCATCAAGGCTTTTATCAAGGCTTTCGGGTAGTCGAAATGATCAGTCGTAGGAACGCGCTTTATTCCGACTCTAACATTTTTGTAGCTGTGATGTGTGCATCAGTGTAATGGATGTACCAGGAAATCATGCATTGACAAAAGTTCCCGTTTGCTTGGAATTGAAAGTGTGATTAAATGCGTTATTTTTAACGCGTTATGGAGTACATGCATCAAGCTTCTCAGCTGTGCTTGTGCTAAGAAAGGAAACATTTTAAAAATAACGTAACATGATTCTGCGTTAACCTAATATTTTTCATACGTCCCAAACCAAGGAGATGCGAAGGTAAAATGAATCGGTAGCGCGTACATACTCAGTGCATCCCTCTCGAATCGAACCTCGAATGTCGGCGTTAGAGGCTTAAGACTCTACAATTAGCCACAGCGTGTGGCTTGTCTATGCGAGAGTATGTACTGTAGATCGGGGTATATATATACATCTATATATATTCCCGCGCATCGCAGTGGAGAAGTAGAAGTTATGAAAAAGAAAAGGGAACATTTTAAAAATAACGTAACATGATTGTCAATATACAGTAATTGTTTTGTGAGTGTTATTGAATGTTGCTGTCATCAAGGATTTGATTATTATTATTTGTTTCAATCAGGGTCGTATTTGTACGATGTGTTCTGTTCAAGTTACATTCCGTGTTTGTCAATCGTGGTAAAGATAAGAGGTTTCATTCATCGATTCGTTTCTTACTGCATCAATAAACAGCTCGTCTTCCTCTTTATCTGAGATGTGACAAACTGCATGCACGGTTTTTTTACACTGTCTTCCTTTAGCAGGACATTCACTTTTTCCACCGTGTGCTTTGTTTCGCAGTAGCTGCACTTATGAATATGATTGTATGTATCAGGCGCTTCATATTTTTTTGTTGCCTTCTCAATTGTGTAATTCGTTTTTTGTTCAGCACTCTTTGGAACTGTTGCTTTTTGTCTGTGCACTGCATCAGTTCATGTGAGCCGCTTGGTGTTCTTGCATCGAAGGTTCCCAGCTGTGCTGGTGCCATCTCATGTAATGTCAGCTAAGACCCGGCACTTAAAAGTTTCTCTCGCAGTTTCAATGAGTTTGTGCCAAACACCACCCTGACCATCTCATCTTCCTCTGCATAAGCACAGTCCTTCACACGTGAATATTTACCGGCAGTGTTTGTATTGGATTGCGCTGATGGACGGCCTTATATGGGCAGGCACTAAATTACAAACGCCAGCGGCAGCCTGTCTATGAACTTAATTTAAACTTTAGGTTTACACAGTGCTTTGTTTCCGAAGTAGCAGCACTCATGAATATGGTTGTATATGTCACTCACTCGCTTCTTATTGTTTCGCTGCCTTCTCAATTATATAATGCATGTTTTCTTCAGTGCTTTTTGGAGCTCTTCCTGCTTTTCTACGTACTGCGTGATTACGTGGGAGGCGTGATGATGTCACATGAAACTCTGCCCCCCACTGCTTTCGAGCTCAACTCCATTACAGTAAATGGAGAAAAATAGCTTCCAGTTATGACCATTACGCGTAGAATTTCGAAATGAAACCTGCCCAACTTTTGTAAGGAAGCTGTAAGGAATGAACCTGCCAAATTTCAGCCTTCTACCTACACGGGAAGTTGTGTTGAGTCAGTGATTCAGTGAGGGCTTTGCCTTTTATTAGTATAGATATATATATAATTTTCTAAGGCAAGACAATCATGGAATTCTGATTCACTAAGCCGCCAACAAGTGAGACACCCATGGCACACGTAGGAAGGAGCCACGCCCACCAACTCTAAGACCACTGGATTCGACGACAACTCGCAGGACCACACCCACCAAGTCGGATGTGACAACCCAGGAAAAATGGCGTCATTTATGTTCTTCTGTCATAGAGTCCACATGCAGCTCTGAGCCACATTGACTGTTCATAGAGGCATGTTTCTCGCGGAAGTGAATCGCTATATGCAGCGTGTAAAACAGTTTGCGAGGGGTATCCCATGTGATCCTTAAAACAATCCTTTAAAACTGAGTTTAAAACACAATGAAGGAAGCAGTCTTTAAAAATCAATAAGCCCTGTGCCTCTGTTTAATTACCGTCTCACCTGCTTCACCAATGCAGGCCCTGCAACAGTCGAGATGCTCTCTCAGCAGCTGACTTTCTCCGTGACTGCCCGGTTCACACAGAGGCAGCACATGACGCGGCAGGACTATCTAAAAGGAGGCATGTTTGTCACAGATGTAAATCCCTGTATGCGGCGTGTGGCATGTAAAACAGTTTGTTTTTGCGGATGTGAATCGTTGTATGCAGCGTTTAAAACAGTTTCCGAGGGGTTTCCCATGGTCTTAGACTCGGTGGCCGGGTCTCTGTCAGTTGCTCTTGCGACCGGGCACATGACCAGGCAGTGTGTATACTTCGAGTGCGAGGGTGGACGCGACATGACCATCTAAGAAAAATCATGTCGCGGCTGTGAATCGCTGATGCAGTGTCTAAAACAGTTTGTTTGTCGCAGATGTGAATCGCTGTATACGGCGTGTAGAGCAGTTTGTGAGGGGTTTCCCATGGTCTTACAGTTGGTGGCCGAGTCTCTGTTAGTTGCTCTTGCAAGCGGCACATGACCAGGCAGTGTGTGTGTGGTTCGAGAGCGTGGGTGGAAGCGACAGCACCATCTAAGAAGATTCATATTTGTCGCGGATGTAAATCGCTGTATGCAGCGTGTAAAACAATTTGTCACGAATGTGAATCGGTGTATGCAGCATGTAAAACGCTGTATTGTATGTTGCCCTCTCCAGAGTTGCATCTTTTCATTCACCTACAGTCATATACACAATGAAGTAAGCAGCCTTTAAAAACCGAGTTTTCGGTTACGACGTACGACCGCGTGCACCATAGCAATCTGTTTTACACGCTACATACAGCAATTTGCATCCGTGACAAACATGCGTCTTCTTAGATGCTCCTGCACTTTGTACACACCTCCTCCCACCTCGCTACCACCGTGGTTGGGTGTCTTGGTTGATTATATATAGAAAGGCAGCCAAAACCGCACATAGCAATGAAAAGTTTACGTAAGTCACAGCTGCATCTGGACTGTGCACAGACGACAACGACTCGAATGACGAGGTGGGCACATGAGCAGGCAGTGCATACTGGACGAGAAATCAGCAGACTAGCATGACGTAGGCAGAGGAGGGGACGTCCTTCTCCTCTCGTTCCACCCCCCGCACCTGAGCGCCGTACAGATGATTGTGTGTTGGTTCGTTCCGTGAGTTGTTACAATGTTGCTTTTCTTGCTGATTTATTCCATTTCCGATTTTTCAAATGTTAATTTTCTCCCTGTGCTTAAAAATCATTAAAAAACCGGCCTGATTATGCGGCGTATGGTACATCACAGGTTGGCTAGTATTTTATATATATACAGTGGTGTGAAAAACTATTTGCCCCCTTCCTGATTTCTTATTCTTTTGCATGTTTATCACACAAAATGTTTCTGATCATCAAACACATTTAACCATTAGTCAAATATAACACAAGTAAACACAAAATGCAGTTTTTAAATGATGGTTTTTATTATATAGGAAGAAAAATAATTTTGTTTTAATTACCTGGAAATCCTTTCAGAATTTACTTCATGCATTTCTGCATCTCCTGTAGTATGAGTATAGATGATGTTATTATATTTAGCATTTTCAATGTTTCCAGTCTATATACACTCTACCAGTTCTTTGGCCAATTATGAATAATTTTCACATTTTTCTAAATAATGCAACTACCACATTTGAAAATTGATTTTTATTAATATCCTTTTCCTCAAACTACAAAGCTATAAGCTACAAAGTTACAGGTTCAATCACCACCTCTAACTAACAATGTTTGACCCTGAGCAAGGCACATAACCTACCTGTGCAGCAGTATACAGTGGTGTGAAAAACTATTTGCCCCCTTCCTGATTTCTTATTCTTTTCAACAACAACAACATTTATTTATATAGCACATTTTCATACAAACAGTAGCTCAAAGTGCTTTACATATTAAAGAATAGAAAAATGAAAGACATAATTATAAAAAATAAATCAACATTAACATCGAATAAGAGTAAGGTTCAATGGCCAGGGGACAGAAAAACAAAAACTCCAGACGGCTGGAGAAAAAATAAAATCTGTAGGGATTCCAGACCATGATACCGCCCAGTCCCCTCTGGGCATTCTACCTAACATAAATGAAACAGTCCTCTTTGGATTTAGGATTCTCACGGAAGGGCTTGATGATGATGATGGTCACGTAGACTTCTTCCTTTTAATCCGTCCATCATTGTTGGAGCATCATGAAGCTTTGAGTAGGTGGAGGTGGCGCAGGCCACCACCACAAAGAAACCGGAAAAAGAAACAGAAAGAGAGTAGGGGTCAGTACCGATTTTAGAGCCACCATGAATAGTTGTTATGATGAATTGAACATACAGAGTATCAGGATTAAGTTAAATTACGATTAAAATGAAGTTATAAAAAGGCCATGTTAAAGTAATGTGTTTTCAGCAGTGTTTTAAAGTGCTCCACTGTATCAGCCTGGCGAATTCCTATTGGCAGGCTATTCCAGATTTTAGGTGCATAACAGCAGAAGGCCGCCTCACCACTTCTTTTAAGTTTTGTTCTTGGAATTCTAAGGAGACACTCATTTGAAGATCTAAGGTTACGATTTGGAATATAAGGTGTCAGACATTCCGATATATAAGATGGGGCGAGATTATTTAAGGCTTTATAAACCATAAGCAGAATTTTAAAGTCAATTCTGAATGACACAGGTAACCAGTGTAGTGACGCTAAGACTGGTGTGATGTGTTCTGATTTTCTTTTCCTAGTTAGGATTCTAGCAGCTGCATTCTGCACTAGTTGCAAACGATTTATATCTTTTTTGGGTAGTCCAGAGAGGAGTGCAATACAGTAATTTGCATGTTTGTCACACAAAATGTTTCTGATCATCAAACACATTTAACCATTAGTCAAATATAACACAAGTAAACACAAAATGCAGTTTTTAAATGATGGTTTTTATTATTTAGGGAGAAAAAAATCCAAACCTACATGGCCCTGTGTGAAAAAGTAATTGCCCCCTTGTTAAAAAATAACCTAATTGTGGTGTATCACACCTGAGTTCAATTTCCATACCCACCCCCAGGCCTGATTACTGCCACACCTGTTTCAATCAAGAAATCACTTAAATAGGAGCTGCCTGACACAGAGAAGTAGACCAAAAGCACCTCAAAAGCTAGACATCATGCCAAGATCCAAAGAAATTCAGGAACAAATGAGAACAGAAGTAATTGAGATCTATCAGTCTGGTAAAGGTTATAAAGCCATTTCTAAAGCTTTGGGACTCCAGCGAACCACAGTGAGAGCCATTATCCACAAATGGCAAAAACATGGAACAGTGGTGAACCTTCCAAGGAGTGGCCGGCCGACCAAAATTACCCCAAGAGCGCAGAGACGACTCATCCGAGAGGTCACAAAAGACCCCAGGACAACGTCTAAGACCTGCAGGCCTCACTTGCCTCAATTAAGGTCAGTGTTCACGACTCCACCATAAGAAAGAGACTGGGCAAAACGGCCTGCATGGCAATTTCCAAGACGCAAACCACTGTTAAGCAAAAAGAACATTAGGGCTCGTCTCAATTTTGCTAAGAAACATCTCAATGATTGCCAAGACTTTTGGGAAAATACCTTGTGGACTGATGAGACAAAAGTTTAACTTTTGGAAGGCAAATGTCCGTTACATCTGGCGTAAAAGGAACACAGCATTTAAGAAAAAGAACATCATACCAACAGTAAAATATGGTGGTGGTAGTGTGATGTTCTGGGGTTGTTTTGCTGCTTCAGGACCTGGAAGGCTTGCTGTGATAGATGGAACCATGAATTCTACTGTCTACCAAAAATCCTGAAGGAGAATGTCCGCCATCTGTTCGTCAACTCAAGCTGAAGCGATCTTGGGTGCTGCAACAGGACAATGACCCAAAACACACCAGCAAATCCACCTCTGAATGGCTGAAGAAAAACAAAATAAAGACTTTGGCGTGGCCTAGTCAAAGTCCTGTCCTGAATCCAATTGAGATGCTATAGCGTGACCTTAAAAAGGCGGTTCATGCTAGAAAACCCTCAAATAAAGCTGAATTACAACAATTCTGCAAAGATGAGTGGGCCAAAATTCCTCCAGAGCGCTGTAAAAGACTCATTGCAAGTTATCACAAACACTTGATTGCAGTTATTGCTGCTAAGGGTGGCCCAACCAGTTATTAGGTTCAGGGGGCAATTACTTTTTCACACAGGGCCATGTAGGTTTGGATTTTTTTCTCCCTAAATAATAAAAACCATCATTTAAAAACTGCATTTTGTGTTTACTTGTGTTATATTTGACTAATGGTTAAATGTGTTTGATGATCAGAAACATTTTGTATGACAAACATGCAAAAGAATAAGAAATAAGGAAGGGGGCAAATAGTTTTTCACACCACTGTATATATATATATATATATATATATATATATATATATATATATATATATATATATATATATATACACTAATAAAATACCAGCCACAGCGAGAAGTAGTGTGTTAAAGAAGCAATGAAAAGAAAAGGAAACATTTTGAAAATAACGTAACCTGATTGTCAATGTAATTGTTTTGTCACTGTTGTGAGTGATGAGTGTTGTTGTCATATATATATATATATACACACACACACATATATATATATATATATATATATACATATCTATACATATACACATATATACATACATATATACTATATACACACACATATATACACACATATACATACATACACACACATATATACACACACACATATATAAACATATATATACATATACATACATATCTACATATATACACACACAGCTATTTCGTATCAGTGCAATACGCTGCTTGTTAAAACGGATAACTCCCGCTCTTACGTGCAAGTCTCGTGGATATTATGAACTATCGTATTTGTTCAAGTTCTATTTAAATTTTAAATAGAAGGAATTTTTATTTAGTCGACAGAAATATCTTTGGTAGGAATGGTAAAACAGACAGGAATATTATTCGTGAATAAATCAACTCAAACCTTAAACAACTTATAATATTTTGCTCTCCATAAAAATTATCCTGTCTAAATTATACAAGTTAGAAATAAAGTAAACGTTAAAAGAACAAACATTCACATTTCTTTACTCTTATGTAATTTTATATAAAAAATAAACTTAGATTTTAAATATCCCAAAAGATTTTGCTCTCCATAAAAATATATCCTGTCAAAATGATACAAATTCAAATATGAACATGCTGCATAACAAAACCTAGAAATATAAATGAAATGTGTTCCTTTCAGCAATAACAAATCAAATCATTCAGTTGTCTTTGCTCATATGTCATTTTAGAGCTGGGCGCCTGGCATCTTTTTGGCCACAGGTTCGTTTATGTTTGGTGTGAGGTTCTGTGTTGTGGAGATTCTCAGGATGGATTGCAGGTGCTCATCAGTGAGGCGACTCCTGTGTGCTGTTTTGTTAGTCTTTATCACTGAGAAGAGCTTCTCACACAGATATGTGCTACCAAACATGCACAAGGTTCGAGCCGCATGTAGACGGACTTTTTTTGTTCTTCAAGTCACCAAAGCGCCGTGCAAACTCAGTGCGCTCAGTTTATCAGCAAAGTGCGATTTGGGAACACCGTAGTGACGACTTGGTTTAACATTACTTGGCAACAGGGAAAGTGGGGGGCAAGGTGCACTGGTGCATTTGTGTCTCCCATAAAAGCAGCTTCACTTGAAATCACTTTGTGATTGTGCACGGTTAAAACGTCCGCTGAAGTGTCAGATTCTTATTTAATTATGCTGCTTTCTGTATCTTCTGCATTGCATTCAGGTTAACCTGATGTTTTGTCTCATAGTGCCGTCTTAGATTAAATTCTGTAATTACAGCCACATTAGCTCCACAAATGAGACACACGGGTTTAGTAAACATATACTCAGCCTCCCATCGGTTTTTAAAGGCTCTATTTTCAGAATCAACTTTTCTCTTCAGCATCGTGTGAGCTAGCCGCAATAACTTGATTAACTTCGGTAAGTGTTGGCAAGGCAGCTGAAGCGCTGCATTATGGGATCTGTAGTTTATTGTGTTACCAGCGCTTCATATACCGGGCTTTAATAACAATAATACAGTATATAAAATGATCTCGCGGGCGGATATAATTACGCCGGGCGGATGTGGCCCCGCCCTTGAGTTTGACACATATGGACTAAATAGAACTTGAAAAGATATATTTTTCAAATGTGATCGCGCAATTCAGATAGAGTTGGCACTACAGCCTGCATGCCTCAATAAGTCATCCTCCCTCGCTCTTACTTTTTACCGTTCATCTAATGAATACACTGAGTATGGCTTTACCAAAACAATCATTGATGGCGAATAAAGTATCCATTATTCGAGTATGTAGATCGGGTTATATATATATATATATATATATATATATACCAGCGTATCAGCGAGAAGTAGTGTGTTAAAAAGCTAGAAAAGAAAAGGGAACATTTTAAAAATAGCGTAACATGACTGTCAATATACAGTATTTGTTTTGTGAGTGTTACTGAGTGTTGCTGTCATCAAGGATTTGATTATCATTATTTCTTTCAATCAGGTTCGTATTTGTAGGATGTGTTGTGTTCAAGTTACATTCCGTGTTTGTCAATCGTTGTAAAGATGACAGGTTTCATTCATCGATTCGTTTCTTACTGCATCAATAAACAGCTCGTCTTCTTCTTTATCTGAGACCTGACACACTGCATGCACGGTTTTTTACACTGTCTTCCTTTAGCGGGACATTGACTTTTCCAACGTGTGCTTTGTTTTGGATTTATGAATATGCTTGTATGTATCAGCGCTTCATATTTTTGCTGCCTTTTCAATTGTGTAATTGGTTTTGTTCAGCTCTTTGGAACTGTTGCTTTTATCTGTGCACTGCGTCAGTTCCGTGAGCGCTCGGTGTACATGCATCGAAGTTCCCAGCTGTGCTGGTGCCATCTCGTGCTATGTCCATGGCTGTATTTAATGTTACCTTAGTCCTGGCACTTAAAACTTTCTCGCAGTTTCGCTGAGTTTGTACCAAACACCACCCTGACCATCTCATCTTCCTCTGCATAAGCACAGTCCTTAACCCGTGAATATTTAGTGGGAGTTTGCTATTGGATTGCGCTGGGACGGCCTTATATGGGCAGGCACTAAATTACAAGCGCCAGCGTAGCCTGTCTATGAACTTAATTTAAAGTGTAGGTTTACATCGTGCTTTGTTTCGAGTAGCAGAACTCATGAATATGGTTGTATATGTCACTTTCGCTTCGCTTCTTATTGTTTAGCTGCCTTCTCAATTATATAATGCATGTTTTCTTCAGCGCTTTTTAGGTCTTCCTGGTTTTCTATGTACTGCGTGATTACGTGGGAGGCGTGATGATGTCACACGAAACTCCGCCCACGGCGTTGAAGCTCATCTCCATTACAGTAAATGGAAAAACTGCTTCCAGTTATGACCATTACGTAGAATTTCGATATAAAACCTGCCCAACTTTTGTAAGGAAGCTGTAAGGAATGAACCTGCCAAATTTCAGCCTTCCACCCACGGGAAGTTGGAGAATTAGTGAGTGAGTGAGTGAGTGAGTGAGGGCTTTGCCTTTTATTAGTATAGATATATATATATATCAATACTAATAAAAGGCAAAGCCCTCACTCACTCACTCACTCACTGACTCACTGACACACTCACTGACTCATCACTAATTCTCCAACTTCCCGTGTGGGTGGAAGGCTGAAATTTGGCAGGTTCATTCCTTACAGCTTCCTTACAAAAGTTGGGCAGGTTTTATATCGAAATTCTACGCGTAATGGTCATAACTGGAAGCAGTTTTTCCATTTACTGTAATGGAGATGAGCTTCAACGCCGTGGGGGCGGAGTTTCGTGTGACATCATCACGCCTCCCACGTAATCACGCAGTACATAGAAAACCAGGAAGAGCTCAAAAAAGCGCTTAAGAAAACATGCATTATATAATTGAGAAGGCAGCTAAACAATAAGAAGCAAGCGAAAGTGACATATACAACCATATTCATGAGTTCTGCTACTGAAACAAAGCACATGTAAACCTACACTTTAAATTAAGTTCATAGACAGGCTACGCTGGCGCTTGTAATTTAGTGCCTGCCCATATAAGGCCGTCCGTCAGCGGCAATCCAAAGCAAACTGCCACGGGTAAATATTCACGGGTGAAGGACTGTGCTTATGGAGAGGAAGATGAGATGGTCAGGGTGGTGTTTGACACAAACTCAGCTTAAACTGCGAGAGAAAGTTTTAAGTGCCAGGACTAAGGTAACATTAAATACAGCCACGGACATAGCACGAGATGGCACCAGCACAGCTGGGAACCTTCGATGCATGTACACCGAAGGCTCACGGAACTGACGAGTGCACAGATAAAAGGCAACAGTTCCAAAGAGCGCTGAACAAAAACCGAATTACACAAAAAATATGAAGCGTCTGATAAGCATATTCATAAATCCAGCTACTGCGGAAACAAAGCACACGGTGGAAAAAGTCAATGTCCCGCTAAAGGAAGACAGTGTAAAAACCCGTGCATGCAGTGTGTCAGGTCTCAGATAAAGAAGAAGACGAGCTGTTTATTGATGCAGTAAGAAACGAATCGATGAATGAAACCTGTCATCTTTACAACGATTGACAAACACGGAATGTAACTTGAACACAACACATCCTACAAATACTAACCTGATTGAAAGAAATAATGATAATCAAATCCTTGATGACAGCAACACTCAGTAACACTCACAAAACAAATACTGTATATTGACAGTCATGTTACGTTATTTTTAAAATGTTCCCTTTTCTTTTTCTACCTTTTTTAACACACTACTTCTCCGCTGCGATACGCGGGTATATATATATATGTATATATATATATCCCGCTTCTACATACTCGAATAATGGATACTTTATTCGCCATCAATGATTGTTTTGGTAAAGCCATACTCAGTGTATTCATTAGATGAACGGTAAAAAGTAAGAGCGAGGAGGATGACTCATTGAGGCATGCAGGCTGTAGTGCTACAACTCTATCTGAATTTGCGATCACATTTGAAAAATATATCTTTTCAAGTTCTATTTAGTCCATATGTGTCAAACTCAAGGGTCGGCCACATCCGCCCGGCGTAATTATATCCGCCCGAGATCATTTTATATACTGTATTATTGTTATTAAAGCCCGGTATATGAAGCGCTGGTAACACAATAAACTACAGATCCCATAATGCAGCGCTTCAGCTGCCTTGCATCAGGGTAACCTGAATGCAATTCAGAAGATACAGAAAACAGCATAATTAAATAAGAATCTGACACTTCAGCGGACGCTTTAACCCGTGCACAATCACAAAGTGATTTCAAGTGAAGCTGCTTTTATGGGAGACACAAATGCACCAGTTCACCTTGCCCCACTTTCCCTGTTGCCAAGTACTGTTAAACCAAGTCGTCACTACGGTGTTCCCAAATACGCACTTTGCTGATAAACTGAGCGCACTGCGCACTGAGTTTGCACGGCGCTTTGGTGACTTTGAAGAACAAAAAAAGTCCGTCTACATGCGGCTCGAACCTTGTGCATGTTTGGTAGCACATATCTGTGTGAGAAGCTCTTCTCAGTGATAAAGACTAACAAAACAGCACACAGGAGTCGCCTCACTGATGAGCACCTGCAATCCATCCTGAGAATCTCCACAACACAGAACCTCACAGCAAACAGAAACGAACCTGTGGCCAAAAAGATGCCAGGCGCCCAGCTCTAAAATGACATATGAGCAAAGACAACTGAATGATTTGATTTGTTATTGCACGTAAGAGCGGAGTCAACCGTTTTAACAAACAGCGTATTGCACTGATACGAAATAGCTGTGTGTGTATATATGTAGATATGTATGTATATGTATATATATGTTTATATATGTGTGTGTGTATATATGTGTGTGTATGTATGTATATGTGTGTATATATGTGTGTGTATATATGTAGATATATATGTATGTATATATGTGTATATGTATAGATATGTATATATATATATATATATATATGTTTATGTGTGTGTGTGTAAATATATATATATATGACAACAACACTCATCACTCACAACAGTGACAAAACAATTACATTGACAATCAGGTTACGTTATTTTCAAAATGTTTCCTTTTCTTTTCATTGCTTCTTTAACACACTACTTCTCCGCATGAAGCTTGGTATTTTGCTAGTGTATATATATATATATATATATTTTTTTTTTTGCAGGGATGGAAGAAAAGAAATAACATATTTAAACAAAATAATCTGTGTAAAACAAAAAAAAACACCTATATGTTCATTGATGAATAGGTAGTTGTCTTCTATTTCCCATTAAAACAACTTCTAATCACTGGCTGAGGGGAGAAATTTAAAGTCTCACATGACGGTTCGTTGCAAGGTGTAATGGATAATGGAGTGTTGCCTCAATGGAACAGTATTCCTGGAGGCTACTACACCTACAATCAGCAAACATATAAATTAAAACACTGAGGTTGTATGTCCATTTATTAGTCTACAAATTGCGTAACGCTCCAGGGTTTGCTTGTAGATAACCTTTATGAACAACCTCATGTTTATTTTGAAATTTGTAACTGAGAAACTTTCAGGAACTCTTTTACAGATATTACTGGTTTTTCAACATATTCTCTTCTAATCAAAACTAAGGAGCCACACATTATTTTGTTCAGCATGACATCTGTGTCTTCATTATGAGAATGGCATGTTATAAAGAAAGGTGTTATATTTATTGATTCAGAAGTTCACTTTCATTACTGTAGGTACAGCAGGAATGCATATTAGTAGTAATGCACTGAATATATTCTGAGCAAAGCACAACAATGAGATTTTTGTTATTTATGTGATACTGGCACTTGATTGATTGATTACTAAAGTTGAATATTTAGAAATAGTTGTTTTTTACCTTACAACATGATTAATAATTCTGCATCACTGTGGAGACTGGTTAAAATATAAGCCTTTGTGACAGTATTTCTTATATTTTCTTTTCTTTATGTACATAGTACTCTGCACATGTTTTGATTAAAGATAAAAATACATAATCGTAAAGGAATTGTATTGTTTTTACTGTAGTTTTTACATGATATATTGTCAAACTTGAGAATAAATTATGCTAATAATTCTTAGTCCATTAGATTTTTTTTAGTTCTGATTGTTCAGGTGTCTGAAAGATACACTACACAATCATTTTATTAGCTGAATACAAAGTATAATTGTGCAAAGAGGCTTTCTGTTTCATACAGTATCAGGAGGATACTTCAGTAACCATAGTTACATCATTTGCTTTGTCACATTTAATTTTGAAACAAACAATAAGTGAAATTTGATTGTTAGATGTGATGTTTTATGTGGTTTCAAAAGTAAGTTCCATAGCTGAGGACACAGTATTGTTATCTTAAGCAAGGTTATGTTGTTTTCTTGTGGACCAGATGTGTCTGAGAGGTTGATCACTTATTTGAGGTGTTGACAATACAGAATATGCCTGACAAATTTTAAAGGCGTATTCAGTTGCAGTTTGGTCAGCAGGAGAATCACTTGCTCTAGCAGAGAAAAAAAAGGTTTGTTTAATAAGACAGGTGTGGGAAACACTGAGTCACCAATGTTTTTAAATGTATTTTAAACTGAATAAATTTCACGTAAAACCGAAAGCACCTGCCGGTGTGCTTTATATGACTTTTGAGTAGCAGATGTTGATATGGCTCAGGATTGGTATGCTGCTGTTGTCACCTTATGTGTTAGTACTTCCTTGTTTATACTTTTCATGGTAAAGATCTTCTTTGCCTCCAGATCGTAGTCATGAAATTAATGCTCACTTATTTTTAAAGAATTAATGAAGTTCAATAAAGATCCATTTTTGTTATCAATTTTGACCTAAATACTGCATTGTCTTTACTTTCTTTAAAACCTGTGATGGTTTAACTGACATTTCTATGTAGCTAAAAGATTATTAACATTGAGTATCAGGTATATTATGCTATGTTCTTATTATAGCTTCATGCATGTTTTGTAAAGATTTCATGTGTTTTGTAAAATGTAAAAATTTTAAATAGTGAATGCTTGGGATAAATATTCTATAAAGCAAAAACTCAGTATTGAATCCTGGTGTTTGATCATCACTTTTTCTTTCTTTAAAATGAATTTAAACAAGACTGAATATACAGGTGGTTTCTAACCTGTTTTCTTACTTTGTGTTTTGGGTTTGGGAACATGCAATATGTTGACTAGGTGATGTATAATAGGGTGTTGATTCAGTTAAATCTTTAGATATTGATGCAAATCTTCTTGTTGTATAATTATTGAACTTTGCATGTTTCATATATCCACCTTCTTTTGGGATGCATCTTGTAATTGTCTTCAGTGAAGAAAAAAAATGACTCCGTAATAATCATTTTGATGTTAGCCTTAACTAACAAAATTCAGTTATAAACCAGGTAATAGGGAAGAGGTAGAGAATGATAACCTTGTCTGAGTTTTTAATGTCATTGATATTTACTTGAATGCTTTATATTTGTAAGCAATTAACTTGTAGTGCCAACCTTGAAACCATCTGACAGTAGCCTCTTGGGTGTACTGCACAACAGTGCATCTCCCTGCCTAGCCGTACTTTGTGTCAGTACAAGGAGTAGTTTCCTTTAGGTGTCTCCTGCGTGTTTCCCCATAAACTTTCGAGAATCTCGAAGAGAGATTAGTTGATTTTCCTCTTGGAGTCTCTAGCTAGCCAATACTTACTTGGGGGAATGGAGAATGGGGGTTGTAGGGTGTTCGGGTACGGTGCTTTGGAGGATGAATCAAGCTACATATAGATGAGCACGAGGTCGTTGAAAACTACCACTTACTTCTGGTACAAAAGTTTTTCAGTTCTGGTATACCACACAACCTTTTATATGGAATATTAATAATTTATTTTTGACATAAAATTGTACCCAGGGCAATATTAAGAAATCAGGATGCATTACTTATACAGTGGTGTGAAAAACTATTTGCCCCCTTCCTGATTTCTTATTCTTTTGCATGTTTGTCACACAAAATGTTTCTGATCATCAAACACATTTAACCATTAGTCAAATATAACACAAGTAAACACAAAATGCAGTTTTTAAATGATGGTTTTTATTATTTAGGGAGAAAAAAAAATCCAAACCTACATGGCCCTGTGTGAAAAAGTAATTGCCCCCTTGTTAAAAAATAACCTAACTGTGGTGTATCACACCTGAGTTCAATTTCCGTAGCCACCCCAGGCCTGATTACTGCCACACCTGTTTCAATCAAGAAATCACTTAAATAGGAGCTGCCTGACACAGAGAAGTAGACCAAAAGCACCTCAAAAGCTAGACATCATTCCAAGATCCAAAGAAATTCAGGAACAAATGAGAACAGAAGTAATTGAGATCTATCAGTCTGGTAAAGGTTATAAAGCCATTTCTAAAGCTTTGGGACTCCAGCGAACCACAGTGAGCGCCATTATCCACAAATGGCAAAAACATGGAACAGTGGTGAACCTTCCCAGGAGTGGCCGGCTGACCAAAATTACCCCAAGAGCGCACGACTCATCCGAGAGGTCACAAAAGACCCCAGGACAGCGTCTAAAGAACTGCAGGCCTCACTTGCCTCAATTAAGGTCAGTGTTCACGACTCCACCATAAGAAAGAGACTGGGCAAAACGGCCTGCATGGCAGATTTCCAAGACGCAAACCACTGTTAAGCAAAAAGAACATTAGGACTCGTTTCAATTTTGCTAAGAAACATCTCAATGATTGCCAAGACTTTTGGGAAAATACCTTGTGGACTGATGAGACAAAAGTTGAACTTTTGGAAGGCAAATGTCCGTTACATCTGGCGTAAAAGGAACACAGCATTTCAGAAAAAGAACATCATACCAACAGTAAAATATGGTGGTGGTAGTGTGATGGTCTGGGGTTGTTTTGCTGCTTCGGGACCTGGAAGGCTTGCTGTGATAGATGGAACCATGAATTCTACTGTCTACCAAAAAATCCTGAAGGAGAATATCCGCCATCTGTTCGTCAACTCAAGCTGAAGCGATCTTGGGTGCTGCAACAGGACAATGACCCAAAACACACCAGCAAATCCACCTCTGAATGGCTGAAGAAAAACAAAATGAAGACTTTGGAGTGGCCTAGTCAAAGTCCTGACCTGAATCCAATTGAGATGCTATGGCATAACCTTAAAAAGGCGGTTCATGCTAGAAAACCCTCAAATAAAGCTGAATTACAACAATTCTGCAAAGATGAGTGGGCCAAAATTCCTCCAGAGCTGTAAAGACTCATTGCAAGTTATCGCAAACGCTTGATTGCAGTTATTGCTGCTAAGGGTGGCCCAACCAGTTATTAGGCTCAGGGGGCAATTACTTTTTCACACAGGGCCATGTAGGTTTGGATTTTTTTTCTCCTAAATAATAAAACCATCATTTAAAAACTGCATTTTGTGTTTACTTGTGTTATATTTGACTAATGGTTAAATGTGTTTCATGATCACAAACATTTTGTGTGACAAACATGCAAAAGAATAAGAAATCAGGAAGGGGGCAAATAGTTTTTCACACCACTGTATACTGGTGCACAGGTAGGTTATGTGCCTTGCTCAGGGTCAAACATTGTTAGTTAGAGGTGGTGATTGAACCTGTAACTTTGTAGCTTATAGCTTTGTAGTTTGAGGAAACGGATATTAATAAAAATCAATTTTCAAATGTGGTAGTTGCATTATTTAGAAAAATGTGAAAATTATTCATAACTGGCCAAAGAACTGGTAGAGTGTATATAGACTGGAAACATTGAAAATGCTAAATATAACAACATCATCTATACTCATACTACAGGAGATGCAGAAATGCATGAAGTAAATTCTGAAAGGATTTCCAGGTAATTAAAACAAAATTTTAATCTTTTACTATCTGACCTCACTTTTAATCTCATGTAATCAACCTTCATGTATGTGATGTGTTGCTGTGCACATGTTTAATTTTTGTTATTTTGTTTTTTAGGCTATTGTAGTTTTAATCTGATCATGCTTAATTTATCTTAAATGTTTTATTCCTGTGTTTTATAAAGAGAAGTGATATTCTGAATTTGGTGTTCCTGTCCATGAGCTGAGAATAGGCTCACAATGGCTCTTGAAACTTGAGTAGGAAAGTCCAAAAGTAGCCAAACATTTTTTGAGCAGAAGGATCTGTGAAAAGTGATGTACCAGTTTTTAAGCCAGCTACTATAGCTAGCTTAAAAACAGACTAGAGTGAAAGGTATGGCAACAGAGGCACATGCTGCATTTTCGGTTATTAACAGGAACAAATGTATATAATGCTACAGTATACATCTGTATTCATGAATGTAATATCTTATTACATGCCACTCTTCCAATGTCTGCAGAAAAACTTAATGATATTAAAGGCCATGCTAAGTGAAGTATTAAGACTCCTAATTGGGTCAAAATGTGTCAAAATATGTGGAAGTCTTTTTTCTCCATAACCATTAATAGAGCTACATGATCTTTTCATTTTCACAGAGGAATCTAAACTGTACATACTTTTTAGTTGTTAAAATTAGATCTACTATAACTTGCAAAACAAAGGAAGAAAATGAGCAACCCTGACAAAGGAAAATGTCAGACATTGGCCTGCTTTTAATAATGTTTTTAACCAGTTTATGTAGAACAAAGTGGCATTGCCCTCTTTTTTTCGCATTTCAAATAAGACTCACTGTAGCTTCAAACTAGAGCTGAAACTCTTCACTGAAACTTAATATAAAACCCCCAACTCGACCAAAGAAAAAATTATTAAACAAAATTTTGCAATACATTCATAGCAAAAGGATTGTAGGAGATGGACATACAGTAATCTTGTAAACTGTGATGCAGAACAATAAAGATAAAATGTAAGTATAAACTGCATTAGTTGCTTTCTCTCTTTCTCTTATATAAAAAGGTATAAACATGTGGCATAAGGTGTGTCTGTTCTTGAAAACACTGAAGACCTTAGGCATATTTCAGCAATCATCCATGAGAACATGAAAGCATCATCAATGCATACTGTTGGTCCAAGACTTGCTGACTCTAGTGTCTATGTGATCTAAACTAGCATGATTACATTTGGCTATCCTTAATATTATATACTACAAAATAATGCTATACCATACTCTGAACAGCATTTTTCTTCAGTGAAACCATTTGACACTTTTTTAAAATTCTCATTAATGTAAGTCATTTTAATGGTGACAAAGATTCCATCCTGAGATTGTGCACTATCATGCTATTTTCTTCATCAGTACTCATTATATGGTTATATGGACATCTATTCTGGCAACATGTGACAGTCTATCACACCTTTTCACACAGCTGCACCAGGCTGTCTTCTTGGAATTTGTTTTTCACATTCTGTCAATTTTTGCTGTAAAAATCTTAGATCACCTTTCTGTACTGCTCTTAGAAAATGCATTGCTTATGGTACTACACCTTAATTTAATCTGAGTTCATATTGCCTGCCTTCTTACAGTTTTGATGGGCAAGATATGCATGGCCAAGATACAATGTTGAACTGAAGATATTAAATTCAATTTGTCCACACCACATTCTGCAGTTTAAAATGGACAGTTTAAAAGAGATTATACAGTAGGAGCTGCACATAGTGATAACTGAATCATATCTTATGTCTGAATGACACATATTTTAATGTGTCAGTATGTCGGGACAGTTGATAACTGTTTTTTTTTCCTGTAGTTTTGCAATACAGGAAACATGATACCAACTGAGAATGATTGGAATAGTGACATATAGGTGCAACTGACTCTTTTAAGCAGTGGTATGAAAGCAAGTACACAAATAAGGGGAAATAATGATAAAATAAAAAAGAATGCCTACCATATATATATATATATATATATATATATATATATATATATATATATATATATATATATATATATATAATTCTGTTTTCAATATAAAAATGCTGACAAGGGACAAAGTGCATAAGTAGCAAAAATGTTCAAAGGCAGCATTCTTTTAAAGATGAGGACAGTCCAAGCAACTGCTGGAGCGAATTATTTGTACAGTAGTACATTTTCCATCTAATTTTTACAATTATCTGTACCAATTTCTGAAAAAAATACAGGCAGGACCATCCATTTATTTAAAGAATATGAATCTCAAAATGAGCAACATTTAGTAACAAAATAATGGTCCTATATGCACAATCTACTGTACAATTAGGGAAAGTGTCCTTTCTAATGTAAAGCATCGCAGTTACACAAGATGTCTGGTTGCAAGGCTGGGGTAAACACATTTTGCTGCAGATCTGCAAAAGGGACATAGAAAGCAGTTATTAAATCATTGCATATAAACCAATTGAACTAATCCCAGCAAACAGAACACCATATTATTTCAGCAGAAAGCTATAGGACAAAACAGTCCACATATACTGTAGATGGACAATGAAAGAGCAGTTTTATACCAAAACTGTGTAGTAGGCAAGATGTCCTAGTCTCTGTTACTTCTTATGGAACATACATAAGATTGATGCATAAGAATAAAACACTTGAATGGAAGGTAAATTGAAACACACTAATAGCATTATTTTAGGAATGCATTGTACCACAGATAGATTTGTTTGTGAACTTGAAAAATGCATAAACACCTAACTTCTTCTTAGAGACAGAAGTTGCATAAGTATATATAATCCATACTTTTTCCAAACAAAGGAAAAATCGTTATTTACGTATTATTCTAAATTCTGTCAATTCCATTTGTGTTCTGCAAAACAAAAGGAGACCAAGCAGATGATTTATAATAAGGTCAAATTACCAAAGACATTTATTAATTTGCTTTACTGTATCCCATTGTTTGTTTAAATTCATGATTTCTGGGTATAGTGAAGAAAGTGGTTTGTTTCCTTGATTATTTTTGTTTAGTGCTACTCAGACTTTGTTCTTACAAGTTCTAATATTGGTTGTTCAACAGATGAAGGCTAGTGGTGGACAGTTCTTTGCCAGCAAGTTAGTATGGTGCAGCATTGTGTGTGTGTATTTGTGTCTATTTACAGTATATAAAAACTGCTCAAGAAAATTAAAGGAACGCTTTGAAAACACATCAGACCTCAATGGGGAAAAAATCCTGCAGGATATCTATACTGATATGGACTGGGTAAAGTGTTCAGAACGAAAGGATGTCACATTGTTTGATGGAAATGAAAATTATCAACCTACAGAGGGCTGAATTCAAAGACACCCCATTTTGCAGAAATTTCATTGCAACAACTTAAAATCATACTCAGTAGTTTGTATGCCCCCACACACTTGTATGCGTGCCTGACAACATCAGGGCATGCTCCTAATGAGACGACGGATGGTGTCCTGGGGAGATCTCCTCCCAGATCTGGACCAGGGCATCACTGAGCTCCTGGACAGTCTGAGGTGCATCCTGGCAGCATCGGATGGACCGAAACATAATGTCCCAGAGGTGTTCTGTTGGATTTAGGTCAGGCAAGCTTGGGGGCTAGTCAATGGTATCAGTTCCTTCATCCTTCAGAAACTGCCTGCCTACTCTCGCCACATGAGGTCAGAGGAACCCAGGACCCACTCTACCAGTATAGGGTCTGACAATGGGTCCAAGGATTTCATCCCGATACCTAATGGCAGTCAAGGTGCTGTTGGCTAGCCTGTAGTGGTCTGTGCGTCCCTCCATGGATATGCCTCCCCAGACCATCACTGACCCACCACCAAACCAGTCACGCTGAATGATGTTACAGGCAGCATAACGTTCTCCGTGGCTTCTCCAGACCCTTTCACATGTGTCACATATGCTTAGGGTGAACCTAAATCACAAGAAATATGAGAAAAGCACAGGGTACTAGTGGTGGACCTGCCAATTCTGGTAATCTATGGCAAATGCCAATTGAGCTCCCCGGTCCTGGGCAGCGAGCACAGGGCCCACTAGAGAACGTCAGGCCCTCAGGCCAACTCAGTCCAGCTCTCCTAGAGTAACTGCCTGTCTCCTGGAATCTCCTCAATGCCCTTGAGACTGTGCTGGGATACACAGCAAACTTTCTGGCAATGGCACGTATTGATGTGCCATCCTGGAGAAGTTGGACTACCTGTGCAATCTGTGTAGGGTCCAGGTATCGCCTCATGCTACCAGTAGTGACACTGACCATAGCTAAATGCAAAACTAGTGAAAAAACAGTCAGAAAAGATGAGGAAGGAAAAATGTCAGTGGCCTCCACCTGTTAAACCATTCCTGTTTTGGAGGTCATCTCATTGATGCCCCTCTAGTGCACCTGTTGTTAATTTCATTAACACCAAAGCAGCTGAAACTGATTAACAACCCCTCTGCTACTTATCTGACCAGATCAATATCCCAGATATTTCATTGACTTGATCAATGCTCTAATTAAAAATTGTATATATATATATATATATGGCTTTGAAGGTATTTAGGCACAAGATTTGACACAAATGACTGCATCTAGTAAATGTATTCACTGTATTTATTTACTACTAGGAGGCTTTGCTCACCAACACCCGTTTTTGTTTTTCTGGATACACTTAAGATTTTTTTTTTCTTTGAATTGTTGCTATTTCATTAGTTTCACTTTTATTTCAGAACTTCTGTAAAAACAATATTTGGAATCTTTCGAGTCCCAACATTCTGAATCTTTTAAATGAGCTCTGTAAGACGTGTTTAATGACTTTGTACCATAATTCAGGATAGCTTTCTCTGTTTGGAATTTCAGCACAGACAAAACTATCTACATCATCAGCAGTTAATATTGTTTTTTTGCAAAGTAACCAATAAATGCATGTGAGGTAAACTCCGTTTTTGAAATTCTCTTGACTTAAACTTCAAAGTCTTACAATATTTACATACTTCTGACATATCACCTATGTCCATATATTCAATCTCTATTTGCCTTTTTGTTATTTCTCCAAGTAATAATTTCTTTCTTTGCACTAATGCGATGTTTACTTTCTTTGTTTTGACACTGTTATTTTTTTCTGCTCACATATTCTGTATCTTGCTCTGCATGTATTTCGTGCCTACGTTTTTTTGAGTCTTTTGAATTCCAGTTTTCATTATGTCTAACCTGCTCTGCATGTGTTTGGCCCCCTTGTTTTTTAACCTTTTTATGACAGTTTACTTTGTTTTTTACTCTTTCTTTTAATTCTGATCTTGCTTTATCCTGCTTTTTTTTTAATGACACCTGGACCGTGGTAATTATTTTCCTTTTTCGAGTAATATTTTTTTTTTTTTTAAATAATCAAAGAGATATGTACTGTCCAATAATTGAAAAATAAGTACTGCTGAAAATAAATCTAAAAATAACATTTCTGACATTATTAGGTTAGTTGTATATGAATCAATGAATCCAAAGATAGTTTAGGATATTAACTCTTTAAAGCTGCTTTTATAACAACACAGTTCAAATCAAGTTTGGCATAAAATTACTTTACTAGGTTTATGACATCTGTTGTTTTGAGATTTCTGCTTGTATCAGTATATGGAGGAAGACATTAGCTAGATGATCATATTTCGTATACAGTAATTTTAGGTTTAGCCAATGAACTTGATTAATCTGAACTGTAATAATTACTTGTAACTGGAAATGGTCATTCCAGTTTCTCCCATACCACCTACATATGTGTTGTGTGTGCTTTGACAGTGTTAGTTTTCTTTTACTTGTTATAATAATGAACATTAATTTAGTTTCAAAAAACCAACAATAGACACAGATGCAGAGTTTGTCAATTCATTTTCAGCCATTAAGAGTGCTATTTTAGCAGCCCTGCTAACTACTCAGAGATTGTCTTTCAATTAACACATTATATGTTGTATCATCATAGTGGCCTGCCTTGTGATTCAATGCATTACAAGCTTAGAAACATGATTGTCTGACCAAGGTGGAAGTTCTGAAACACTAACTAAAAACCTTTATTTTGAAGTGAGTGTATGGATCATGTTATTTCATTACCATTGGAGACCAGTCACACTGTTGATTAGAGAAAGGACTGTTGGGTGGATAGACAACTGAAGTAATTTAATTTACTTTCAGTGGATGTATGTGAGCTACAGGGGCTGTGTTGGGCACTGTATTGAAAGCAATTAATTTCACTATTGTTTCTGACTGACACACTTAAATGAGTTTAAAACAATTATAGCTCAACACTAATTGGTCACATCAAAAATAAACACATCGTGTATGTTTATTTTAATTATCCATCCATCCATCTTCCAAATCTGCCTATCCTGGGACACCTGAATTCTATCCCACAAAACACTGGCCACATGGCAGGTAGAAATCCCTGTACATGGTGCTAGTCATTGTCAGGGTTACACTAATTATATAATAGGATAAAGTTGGCAATAATGGAAGCCCTTTTTTGCCTTCTGCCTTGTGCAAGCAGTGGAATTTTCTGACCTTGTTAAGTTAAACTGTGCAGGAATTTATAGTAATAGGCATGATACCTGCCATCCTAAATTCAAATTCAAGCCTTATATAGACATGACTCTTTTAAGACATTAACTACATTTTTGAATCGTTAATCCCAGAATTACTTTTAAACAACTTTATTTAAGTCCCGTAGTATCTCTTCTAAACCTTTTTATACTGGTCAGTTAAACATAGTTCTCTTCAGTTTGTTTATCACTGCCTTCATTGAAGAAGGATATTTCTTCCCTGTTTTATTAAGATTCCACCATCAGCTCTCTCATGTTCCTCTGCTGAATTTGTAAAGATGTTATGCTGCCCAAATTGATGTGCTACATAAAGCAAGGGCTAATCTGGCAAGGTTTTGTTACTCTTGAGTGTTTCAGATTGAAGTGGAAGCAGCTGGTGAAAAGTGCCAAAACTATACTAGATCGTGTGATTTCAATTCTGTTAAGGTGGAAGTAAATATGTAATTGAAACAGAAGCCTGCTGGGTTGTGGCTAATATGGAAGAAAAAGTAATGAAATTGAAGAATCATTACACACTATGATATCACACTATTGTAAAGATTACACTTTTTCACCATCCATCCATTTTCTACCTGTATCTTCAATTCAGGGTCTCAAAAGCCAATGCCTATCATAGCAGCATTAGGCCCTAGGTGGGAACCAACCCTGGGAGGACAACAGTCCATCACAGGATACACACACATTTCCACAGTTATGTAACACACATTTTGGGATAAGAATGATAAACATGTAAATGCAGAGATAACATGCAAACAACACACAGGCAGTGAATGAGCTTGAAATTTAAACCCACGCGTCTATAGCTACATTGAAACTGTGCTAATTGTTGTGCCACCCTGCCACCTAAGAATTTTTGTGTAGTAAAAATATTTTTGCTTGCAGTTTAACATAATAAAACTCTTGCTTTATTCATTCACTTAGCCCAAAGAATTCAGTAATGTGCAAGTAACGTTTGTTGGTATTTAATTCAAGTGACTTTTTCTTAATTACTGGATGATTTCAGTTAAATTTTTTCACAGATGACAAGGAAAAGATGTAAATACAGGTAAAGCATTTTCCTAAAGATTTATCGTGGCATTTGTTTCAGTTCTAGCACTTTTTGGTGTCAGTCTGTAAAAGGGTTATTTTTTTTAGTAGAGGTGAAATTGACAGTATACTGTATATTCTAATTAATTGGTTTTACTGTTTAAATTTAGTAAATTGGCTATTCCATACATTTTATATCTTGATTTTCAATCATTTTATGGAGTTAAGTAGGTGATTCAGTGATGAATTAATATTAAAGGATGAAAATAATAATACTAATATGTATTCTATAGTTAAAAATGTATCATTTTGCTGCGTCTTAATATAACTGTGTAGTACTGTGAAAATAAACCTTTTTAAATTCAAATCATAATTCATTGCCATAAGGCAAAAAAAAAAAAAAAATAAGTGCATAGATATTGGCCCATAGATGCGAGATATGCAATGCCAAACATCTGTAGACAGGAGCCTACAGCACCACACTTGTGAATGGGATGCAAGCTGACTGCTTATGTTTCACACCAGATGTACAGAAAGATCTCTTATCTCAGTATTTTGCATGTGCTTTGAAAAGTGTGAAGCAGTTACAGCACTCCCTCTGTGCAAACATGGTTGTGTTGTTAATGGTGAAGTTGCTTGTGTCGCTCTTTTGAGCTCTAAATGATAGAAATTCAGCGCTACCTGTTTTAGTTAAATAGGCAGGCCACTGCTGAGAAATGTACCCTTCTGCAATACTTGTGCATCACTTTCTTTTTAATACACCCTTTGATGCATATATCTGGGAAAACACACAGCTAAAAATTTTAGCTGGAGCATGATTTTTAACTGTTTTTTGACAGTGATTTAAGTAGTAACTAAGTATCAAGCACTTTCTATGTTGTTGGTTGACAATATTTGGATGCATTTCAGATGTAAAGCTTTGAGGTGATTTAACTTACTGTCTGCTGTTGCTTGAAACTCGCCCTTTGTACATTTTTGTGTATATCCACATGCAAAATTCAGTTGAAAACCATCAGACGTTGTTTTTCAGTTGTGATAATGGGCAGCGCTGCTTTCAGTGGCATGTACCTGATAGTCATATGAAACAATAATATTATATCAAACTAGTAACCGGTAAAAAAATGTCAGCATCTTGTTATTTCTACTAGTTTGGTGTTTAAATGTGCTTAGGAATGATAGGGCAATTACTTGTCCAATATTTGCAATTCACATCCGTTGGCAGTTGCACACTATGATTTAAATACATTGTGTAATGTGCAGTGAAAGAAATGCACAATTTCTAATCTTTCAAGCATTCCTTAATATGATATCTACATATTTTCTTTTCATCTTATTGATGTCTTTTGATGCACTCCAATAATAAATGATTCAACCCAATTTACAGACATTTTAATACATGTTTTTAAGATCTAATAACTAAGTCTGAGCAGTAAGCCATAAATCTGTGCTAAATAGTTTCATATTTACATATTTCTTGTCATAAGCTAAGGTGCTTATTTTACCTTTTAAGCAGGGTTTTCAATGTATTTGATCTTGATATGCTCATCTGATGCTGAAAAAGTGCTTGATTGTGTGATGGGATATGTACAATTTGAGAATGTTTTATTATTCTTTTGCATATTAGCACAACTACATTTCTTGTCTTTGGAAATGCTTTAATTTCATCAAATGTCAACAGCTACTATTTTCAATTTCTAGTATTCTCTAAGCTGTTATTATTTTCAATTATAATATGGTAAAAGTAAAAAAAAAAATAATTCTGTTAATTTAGGCTTGTCCTGTATTTTTGTTCTCATTCTGATCAAGTTATACCCTGAATAGTGCTCTTTGGTTTCACAATTGCAATTCTGGTCTTTATCAATTAATTTGGACAATTATTCCAAATAAAAAAAAATATGATCAAAGATATTCTCATTTCTTAATTTCCATTTAACATATATTTAGATATTCTCATTTCTTAATTTCCATTTAACATATTTTTAATTTTTTTCACAATTCAAATTTAATTGATAATTTCCAAGTCCATCCTGGTATGATCTTATGACTGTATTTGAGCCTATATCACAATTATTTTCTAAATGTTTTGCAATATGTAAAGTGTTATGACTCAGTTTTATTAGATGATGCAATTTGTTAGTGCTGTTTTTATTTGAGATAAGTTAAAATTAAAATCATGTTACTATAGTCAGAAATGTGTTAATCAGTCAGTGACTGAGAAAGGAATGTTTCCTATTTAAAATATATCATTTTAATATGTAAGATTGTGTAATTTAAAATTATTTCAATTTCCTACACATAAATCCCCATATGAGGTACATGCCATTCACCTTTTAGGATGTTATTTTCACAATAAATGATTTATTCAGGACACAACACATGTAAACATTGTAGCCAAATGTGACAAGGAATTTCTGCTGTGATTTTGTTGCTTAAAATTCTTGTAAATAATTGTGTGCAACAGGAAGAAAAAACACCTAACATCAGACAAAAAAACCCTAGTTGTATGCTAGAGTACTTGATTTTCATATGACAGTGCCTGCCTTGTGAATAATTTGTTTCTTATTAAGCTGTTTCTACCAATGTAAAAATGTCAACTCAAATGTAGACAGAGCAGCTTGTATTGTAAACTAATTTCTATGGTTAGTATTATGCCATCTTTTTTAAACAGAAGCCATTCATTTCATTATTTAAGTATTAATGTAAATCATTGTGTGTACATTCCCACCATAGATGGTCAAATAATTGCTCTAAACATTCAACTTAAATGTGGACAGTTTTTATCTGAACCTGTATAGCATTTTTAACATTACTGGAGTCATATCTATGAGGTTGTAAGTGCAATGCATTTTGTTATACTGCAAACCAAAAAGAAAAAAAAGTAATACTTGTCCTCAGTGACATACATTGACTAAAATGTTGCAGTGCTTTACTGTATTTTACACCATCCTAACCCATCTTTTTTTGTGATCAAATTTGGATTAAAGAGAATGCATGAAACACATAAAGAAACATGAACGTATAAAATTGAATGATAACATCATCCCACCCTACATCTTTACCCTGTGGGAAAAGAAAAGAGAGGAGATGAATAAATGAAGCTTACAGTACAAAACAGAGAGGACAGAAAACGACAGCTGGATTGAAAAAGAAAATGCCATGAAGTGAGCTTTCTGATGAGAGATCAATGCCAACTTTGTGGCAATTGTACAAAGAAGTAACATCCTTTGCTGCATTACATTAAGAAAGAGCATGGAAAGGTCCAGGAAAAGGAAACCGAGGAGTGAGAGGGGAATTTGGACAGAATGGATGAATGAGGGAGATATTGAGACAAAAGGCCCATACGTAATGACAGTCCTAGAACATGTGGAGGAAGGTTCTGGGGGAACTTAGTGAGCTGTAGTGACTTGGGGATAAAGACATCTATCCTTACCTCTAAATTAGAGAACATTCTATCATATTACTGTACAATCACCTGAGAGCCACTTACACTAATTAATATTTTTCTGCAGGTTTCTATCATTGACTCAGTCATTCATGAGTCATTGAACTTAATTTCACAGTTTTACTGCTTTTTGCTTAATTTCAATATTGTGTGTGTAATTTGACCTTGGCTGTCATTAGTGGTCACGCCTCTTTTTTATTTTCTTTATTTATTAAATTTTGAAAGTTTTTTTTCTTATGTCTTTGTTTGCTCTTGTAATGCTTGCTTATTCACTGTCACAGCTAAGCCGTCCCACATGCCTAGTTGAAGATAAAGGGTGGTTGGTCAACGTTGATTAACATCATATAAAAGGGCCATTTCTGCTTTTTTATGATGTTTAAATAATGCTGGCATTGTTTTCTAGTCAGGCTGAATGTTTTCCAAAACAGTAAGCAGTACTTTTGACAAAAGCCACATCACAACTATTTCTTTATAAATGCAAGTCAGAGTTTGCTGATGTTGCATGTAAACTAAACTGTAAACATTTAATAATAACTGATTAATCAAACCAATATGCGCTACTTGCTGTTCACCCAAAAAAAAAAAAATAGTACGAGTTACATTTAGATATTCACATCCTCTAAGACTACATCTAAAAAGAATAAGGAACTACTTAAGAATGTTTATGTTAGGTAGAATAGCAAGTGAGGACTGGGAAGTCTTTTTACTACAGATTTTAATTTTTTTCCCTAGCCTGTATAGGTTCTTATTGTTTTTTTTGTCGTCAATGGCCATTTGACCTTATCATCTGACTCAACTGTAGAGACATAAAAAACGATTCTATATAAGGATTTCACTTTTCAAATTAATTATGTAACTATTTTATGCAAGTGTGTATTTTTTTTTTGTATTTATTCATGATTATTTTTATCTCACTTTATTTTTCTTTGCTTGAAACTATTTCTTTGGCGTCTTGTAAATCACCTTTAATGTCATCTGTTTAACTTATAAAACCATCCTAAATGCCATCAGTACTAAGGCACAGCATTGTGTTAGCATATTCAAGACATTGTAAGGAATAATTAGCAACTCAGAATTGGCTGTGTGTGAGTGTGGTGGGTTAGGTGACTGATGGTGACCTAATGGTCTGCCATGGTTTTATTTCTGCCTTGTGCTGTATGCTTGTGGGAGTTTATTATTTAATCTTGAAATTCCCAATAATAATAATTTCATTCTTCAATATTGTAATTTGACAGTTAAAAAATATTCCGATATATTTAATACTCTGTACCATAACCTATTGAATTGCATTATTTTAGGCTTGAAATTCAAAAGAAGAAATTTATTTTCTTAATAAGAATGATATGTATATATTTATTTAAAAATTAGTGTTTACATTATTTTTGAGTTATTAATAAGTTCAACTTTCAAATGCATTTTCTGAAAGTTATTTTTAAAGGTCACTTTTGGTTAAGGCTTTTATTGTACATGTGAATATGTAAACCTTAAAAACCTAAGAATCATCTGGTGTAAACCCATTAAAGTAAGGCAGTTCATAATGCATTTTTCACACAGCATTGACAAAGACTGATATGTACATATTCTTACATGAAGTTTTGCCAGACTTTGTCACCTTTTAGTAACCATGCATTTTTTTTCTTAGTTTTATGGCGAGAGAGTGTCCCGTAAATAAGCCTCCAACCTTGAGAACACAGAAGGATACAACATCTATAGCACAATTCGTCTTCATAGCCAAGACTTTCTCAGTGTTATGTCTTTCTTTTGTTATGCTGATTAATATTTGTCTAGTCCTCACTTAGTTGCTGACTGTGTAAGACTCAGATAAAAGCAGCTTCTGTCTTTCAAGTAACTGGCAAAGAAATTTGTTTACAAAAGCTATTGTATTCCTTTTAAAAGAGAAGACAATGTTCCAGATAAAATATAGCTACATCTGGTTTATCATTTATTTATTACTTGTTTGTGTGTGTGTGTGTGTACATATATAGATTTATATTTGTATATAAATATATACTGTATTTATATATGTATATGTAAAATATACATATAGTTATATTTTAAGAATTTTTATAAATGTCTTTAAGTTTCCAGAAAATTACCTTGTTTCTGCTTAGTTCAAATGTACTGCTTTTTAAAAAAAACAGATAAATGACAGTTAAGTGGAGATCATCAATTATAATTATATTTTCATATACATATTTTCCAAAACTGTATATTTTGGATGGAAACTCTATACAGCTATGTATGATAAATAATGAAAACAGTGGCATAGCAATGTAATTAGCTTATATGTTTTTAGTATTTTCTCACAGAGAGAAAAAACAAAAGTTTTAAATAATAAAGTCAGAATGAAAAGGTATCATGCTGTAACTCTTAAAGTGTATTATCTTCCCTCCTTCTGCTCATAGAAAATATCAGATTTGCAGTGTCATTTGCCTTGATGATAAAGGTAGTCAGTTAGCTTGATTACTTAAAAAGTTAATCATTTTCTAGATATTCCAAAATACTAATTGTTAGCACTGCTTACTACATGTTTCCTATGAAGCTGCTCAATTACATGATTTAGTATGTTTAATGCTTTATTCTCCATATATGCTTTGTCAGTTTTGTAATGAAACTTTCTAAAACATATCCACTACATGAATTTCTGAGGCTAGCTGCAGGAGAGTACTGATAGGCTGGCAGATAATAAATAAATAAAACAAAAAAATTAAGTAACCTTGCCTCACCCTTCATGTCCAAAATATTATATAATTATGGATCCAAGATTAGCATCTAAAGTGAAAATCTAACTCTATTCTGTGAATGCTTAAGGAATTCATATTGCGTATTTAAAAACAAATAGGTATTTAGGTATATAACATTTATTACTATAACTGAATGTCTTAGGCTGCATGTATGCTTGCATAAAGCGTGTATGCGTCTGGATTCATCACTGTCTGGTATCTGAGTGCAGGCCTGCCATTTCTTTGTTACACTACTCTTGTCTGCCTGAGGGTGCATTTACAAAGCCAGCACTCTATATTCAAACTGTCTTCAGAGAAAGATACTTTATATCTTGATCATTAGATTATATCCTGTAAGTAGTATTTGATCCAGGTCTGATTTTTGTAAAGTAGAATTGTCTTGCAACGTGCAAATTAACTTTCACTCATTTCTAACAATATTTCTCCAGGCTGCTGCATTTATCCCTGGAGTACCACTTAACACTGTGAATTAAACTAATAATAGTTAAACTCACCACACCTAATGCTGTTTTCACTTGTTCATACTTTTTCAGCTATGCAGAGCAGCCAAAAGAGGAAGAAGAAGTGACGTCATTTATCTCGCATGTGCATGTTCTTTTGCACCCTGTGCATTTTAAAAAACAACAAAAATTTCCAAGCAGAAGAAATATAAAAGAAAAAGTGTAAAACAGGTTTTCAAAAGAAATGTGTATGAAACTCACATAAAGGCACAACCAAACAAGCCTAACAAAGTGACTTTAGTACACAGTGTAGGTTTTTGTAGGTTAAAGGTGTACCAACAAACTGTTTATTAGTCAAAACTTCAGAAATTAAAAAATAAAGTGTTATTTTATTACCAGTACTTATAATTATACTTCCATGCTAGTATTGAAACAACTAACTCCCTCTCTTTTTAATGTTAATTGTTTTTCCAATTTTGCTCTGTTGCTGTTTTATGGAATGGATAATTTCTCTTTTAAGTACTTTTATTCAGCATTGTTTTAAACCTATTGCCATTTTTTGTAAACATTATTGAGCTGCCTTTTCTTCTTTATTTTTTGTATTTTCTATACAACATAATGTTATGCATGATTTTCTCTCCTTGTGAATTAGATGTAAAAAAGGACGGGGCAAATTTAACAGTACAAACAAGAACAGATATACAGTATTACAAGTAAAGCAACCAATTCCCACAAAACAATCCCATAAACAATTGACCTGTGCATTAAGACAAAATGCAGAAATGTACTTTTGATTTCAACAGCATTTTGTTGTCATTAATTTGAACATTAAAAATAAATATCGAGAAGGCAAGACTTGTACAGTCAAAAAGAAATCCAATATTCCTACTGTTCTGCAGACCACAGAAATAACACAACTTTGGTAACATTTTGCCTTCCAGGCTTTAGTATACCATTAGAACCTTGTGGTAGAAAATTGCCTTAATTGCTTTATCTTTCATTAAAAATTTTTAAAGAAGTAAAATGGTTCTTATATTAACCGCAGACAAATGCAATTCACCACCCTCTTAATGGTACTTTTATGTCATGTGTTTGATAAATGCAGCTACTATGGTATCTCCATACTTTTTGTGTTCAGACTGGTGGTGAGTTTACCTTCAATTAAACACGCTTCTTATATAATATAACATACTATATACTGCTGTATCTCAACACACTCAGTTTTAGCAGAAACTAGTGAATAGGCCGAGCCAGGATCAGTTTCGACTAGACCAAACTGGTTTATCCTATAGAGGAAAGTGTGATTGCAGGCCAAACTTGTTTAGACTATGACACATTAGTTTGTCCTGGGAGCTCAATATTGATTTCAGGATAATCTACTGTAGTTTAGAGAAGGTCAGACGAAGTCCCTTTCTGCTCTGACGCTGACGTGCGAGGTTCGATCCCCGCAAGGGGAGCAGTGGAGTGTGTACAGAGGATGAGCCCAAATAAGGGAGAAACACGTGTCATGTACTCTTTGCATTATTTGACAGTAAAATATATATATATATATATATATATATATATATATATATATATATATATATATGTGTGTGTGTGTATATATATATATGTGTAAATATATATATATATATATATATATATGTATATATACATACACTAAACTACTACTATCAAAAAATGGAGGGATGGTGGTTTTCTAACACCAAAGATATTCAGAGTCCAAAGAGTGCTATCAAGATCATATGCACAAATTGAGGATGTAATCTGTATCCACATAACAGGTCAGTATTCCTTGTTTCATTTACTGCAGATACTAATTTGTCAAGAGTTCTGTCTTCAATTCAAAGGCACAACCCGATGTGAAGGCGTTTCCTTTTTGTGATCTACTTTCCTTTTCCAGAGTTAGTATTTTTGCAAAACATACATATGTCTTGCACATTGTAAGGATATGACTGAGTGACTTGATGTGTGGATTATGCAACACGAGAAATGTGAGGTTTTTTCATGAACTTTTTTGATACAGTTTGCTGTTGTCCAGTGTTGTTCACCATTGGGCCTGTTCTGTCAGAAACTTTGTAATGTCCTTTATATTTAAGGGTGTACTTGCACTAGGCATGTTTATTTTGTACCGTGCTCAAGTACGATTGTCCACCCTCCCTCTTGCCTGCACTCGCACTGCACTTAATGTTCTGGGCCTGGGAGTGCTTTCGTCATGACTTCATGTAAATCCAAAACACGAGCACAGTGACGGCAAGCGTGTGAAAATGATTTTACTTTTTTTGTGGTTTTTTTGGAGTTGTGTAGGTAAGGATAGCTCTCTACCCTCTTACGGATTTACTGAGTTTGCAGCGCAGCGTTTTGCTGTTAACTGTGCTGTAAGTATGAGAAGATTTTTACGGTGACAAATGATGTTAAGGGAGGAATTTACAGCTTTTCTTGCTAACTACAGTTCACATTCATGTGTAAGGTGAGAATAAAAACCTTTTTTTTAACTCATGTCAGTTTTCTGTGCTCAGGCACATTTAGCGATCACACTGTTCCTGAATGCTATTGAACTGTGCTCAGGCCCACCTCTTCCAAGCAAGCCAGGGCACAGTACGGTTGGCCCGGCATGGAGCGATCACACTAGTCAAACAAACTAGACTTTGCTGGGTTACATGTGGATAAATATGCTCAGGCACAGAACAAATTGGTAGTGTGAGTACATCCTAAGTTTTTTTTCAGTCACCACTTAAAATTGCACAGAGCAAATAACATACTAAAAATATAATCTTTGAGTAAAGTTTTCTAGTCTAAAAGGAAAGAAAAATTTCCAAAGGAAAAAAAGTTATCAATACAAAAAAAATAAGGTGATATTGAATGTGCTTCAAAAAGATTGTCATGCCTTGCTCAGTTTTAATTTAAATTACTGGCAACAGTAGCTCTCCATTTAAGATATTGAGTTGGTATAAAAATTAAAAAATGCACTTACTACTTCTGGTGTTTAGTGTATTATCTTGGGGAGTTTCATCTGTTAATCTGTCACTTGAATTAGCTAAAGTAGTAGATGGTGGCAGGTGACATTAATAATGAAATTCTAGCCTCATTTTCTTATCTGACCAGAGAAAAGGTAAAAATTGCATTTTCAAAGTGTAAAGTGTAATAAAATTGTGTTATATGTAAGAAATTCCCTGTAGCTGTGCACTGTTAAAAAGGGATTCCACATTTTTTCCTCATATCTTTTCTTAGCATTTTTCCTATTGTTGGACTCTTTGTTAGTGTTTGTAAAGTGGGTAGTAGAACGCACAGACTGATATCTCATTCCCACGTTATGAATGCTTATTTGTATAACGGCTGCATAGTCTTTGGAGGTCTTAAACTACAATTCAGATCACATTGCCTTTTTTTGTGCACATTAGGCAATGCATTATACACATCAAACCAATAACAGGAAAAAGGAAGTAGATTACCTAGCCACAAGTTCTAAAATTTTATATCAAAACCTGTAAGCAATGTTATTGACAGCTATGCTATAATTTACAAAATGTATAGAATTATGGCTGAATGAAACTATTAGCACTAGAATTACAATACAATACAATACAGTTTATTTTTGTATAGCCCAAAATCACACAGGAAGTGCCGCAATGGGCTTTAACAGGCCCTGCCTTTTGACAGCCCCCCAGCCTTGACTCTCTGAGAAGACAAGGAAAAACTCCCAATAAAACCTTGTAGGAAAATGGAAGAAACCTCGGAAAGGCAGTTCAAAGAGAGACCCCTTTCCAGGTAGGTTGGCGTGCAGTGGGTGTCAAAAGTAGGGGGTCAATACAATACAATATACACAACAGAACAATTCCTTAAGACAGCATAATAATAAAAATTTTAGAAGTACGGTTTAACAGTAGATGATATGACATAATTAGGTTTGGATATTTTTAGAGTCCTGGAGACCTCATCCATCTAGCTGCCTCCCCATTTGGCCATGCCACGGCTGAAACATTGCTCCGATGAAAGGACCCCTCTTTCCCATGATTCCTGTGATCCTCCATCAGGGATGACTTTACCATAGGCAGGCAAACAACTTGGCAGGTGGGCCGTGGCACCAATGGCCACATTTGGGTAGTCGAGAAAAGAAACAGAATAGGTGAGGGTTAGTATTCAAATATAATTATCATGTTACTTATGTTATAGTGCTAATGACTAACAACAGAGATGCAGTATGTACAGTTAATCAGCAGCTCTAGTCAGGATATGCTAAACTGAAGTAGTGAGTCTTCAGCCGGGATTTAAAGGCTGAGACTGAAGGGGCATCTCTTATGGAAGCAGGAAGACCATTCCACAGTTTAGGGGCCCTGTAACTAAAAGCTCGACCTCCCACTGTTATTTTATTAATCCTTGGAATCCTAAGCAGACCGGCATCTTGAGATCTTAATGTGTGCTCAGGTTTGTAAGTCATGATAAGTTCAGACAAGTAAGCCGGACCTTGGCCATTTAATGCTTTATATGTTAAAAGGAGGATTTTGAAATCTGCCCTGAACTTAACTGGGAGCCAGTGTAAAGATTTAAGAACTGGGGTTATGTGTTCATTACCAATGCCTAGGAAAAAACTCATAAATCCGGCCCACCTTAAATCCCTTCTCACCTCTCCGTCAGTGTCTTTTGTCTTGTAAATGTGTTGATAAGCAGTTTTATTCCCCCAGTCATGTTTACGTCTCAACCCCCATTTGACACTGCTGTTTTCACATAAAGACGTACTATAACAGAGATGAACACAGATGATGATCAGGGTTCTACATCGAAGAAAGAATGCACGTCGCACTTGCCATCGCTGTACTTTGTATATGTACACAGGAAGCTCTGCAGTCTACTTGTGACTTCACAGTGTAGGAAGATAAGTAAATAAATCAAGGTAAATGGGTAAATAACATTCATTCTGACTTTTACATGCACAGTACAGTGCGACATACATTCTTTTTCTGATATAGAACCCTTGTTGTCATCTGAGTTTACCTCTGTTATAGCATGTCTTTATGTGAAAACAGCAATGTCAGATGGGGGAAGCGTGAACGTGACTGGGAGAATAAAACTGAATTAAAAAAAAAAAACAAAACTAACATTTACTTGTACCTTTTACAGACTCAAATCAAATATATGTTTTTATTCTAAAATAGTAAGAATAAGAGCAGCTCACTTCTCAAAATGGTGTCATATGGGGTTGAACCCATTAACATTTCATTACCAATCAGCAGTTCTTACCATTACGCCACCAAAGTGGTCATATTAAAGGCGCGTCAATGTTGCAACCTAACATGGGTTCTTTTTTTGCAGTTGTATTCTTGAAAAGAAGTGCACTCCTTTTGTTATACTTGTATCTTTTGTGAAAGTGTTTAGTTGTTATTTGGACTACAAGGCTCCACACATTATACACTTCATGTCTACATTTTGTCAATTATTACTAAAACATGAAAAACATTTCTGTTTTAACTATGTGTTTACATAGGTTGTTGTAGACGCAAGACACATGTGAAATGCATGTGTTCTAAATAACGATACATATTTTACTCTGTGCAACTCTAAGCATCTGACACTCAGGTAAACAGACTTGAGCTGAGAAAACTTTGTGCGGCGGTGGGGGGATGTGATAGCAGGCTGCTTGCTGCTTATCGAGACATTTACAAGACAAAAGATGCTGGCAGAGAGGTGCATAGGGCCAAAGAGGTGGGCCAGATTTATGAGTTTTTTCGCAGGCTTTGGTAATTCTAGTGTTAGGGAGTGAGAGTGTTGTCATCAGAAAGGTGCTATTCCTAGCTTGTGAAGTTGATGATTATAGCATACCTGATTGGTTAGAACTGTTCCTCTTTAAATTGAAATGATATGATTGGTCTCTTAATATATTAGAATGATGTATCGACCAGGGCTATACCTACAAGGCAATGTTTGCATTTCTTATGTTTAAAGTATTAGATAATTAATTGATTTTTTAAAAAAAATGATAATATTGGAACACCTACTTTGAGGCTAATATATGGGTTTATTTTAGAAAAAATGAGATGTCACTTTTTTATTGAACAAATTTGATCTTACTACTGAAAGATTAGATGAATGAAAATAATAATTCTAAGTGACTGTGAAAGTGTTTTATCATCACAAAAGCTGCCACAAAGTAATTTAGCCTTTGTTCAATGTTTGATTTTGCTGCCTTTTATGTAGAGTGTGCATGATTTTCAAGCATTACATAGCTTTATTTCCAGAACTATGATTTCCACCAACAGTCTGGAGACATGCTATTAGATCATTGAGTAGTAGTAGTAAAAATAATAGCAGGGCTAGTGTGAAATACTGCATATGAATGGAGTTGTGATACACTTGTGCTGAGTTACTGTAAGCATAATATGCAAGTCAAGAAATGGATAGATGTATGTCTGTGAGTCTTTAGACACTTTTGAGAATTACTAGCACTTAATTTCATAAGCTGATCATTAGTTAAGCATTTGCAATTTTACTTCTTCAGTGATGATTTGAAAATGTTTAATTAACATAAAGTCAGAAACACCTTTTAATTTTTAGAAATGTATGTTTTTCAGTGCCTGAAACCTGAACACCAGATACAGTTTTGGAGAGAGAGTGAACTCGATTAACTGAAGCAAGCTCTTTATAGTTACAGGTAATTTTAAAGTTATGCCTTAGGTAAAGTTACAGATGAATCTGGGGATTTTTGTTGGAATAAAATAAAAGTATGTTTTATTTTTTCCATCTAAATAGTCCATCTAAATAGATATATATATATATACAGTTTTTAAAATCAAGTACTGTTAACGGTATTTTCTTTTAAAATGTATTCATTTTCCACTAATTTTCTTTGTGTGAACTAAAGCAAAATGTTTTTCAGAAGTCATGGCTGAAATAGTTAAATCAAAATTAAAACAGTGACATCAGGAATTGACCACAGAGGGTGGGAGTTCTTGGATAAATCACTTCCATTACTCTATATCTCTCCCATTAAAGTTAAACTCCAAATACCTGAATTGTCAAAGTGAAATCCTATATTTTAATATTGGCTGTCATTAGCTTCTTTCTGTTTCACTATCATAAGTACCATGACCAGCCATTTAAATGCTTTTCGTTGTAGAGATGCAAGAGTGATCTCATCCACCTGCGTTCATTTGGCAAATCTGTCATTTATTAAAATGGCACATTCTTCAGTATCTATAATAATAACCCATAATGCTGAACTAACAAGGGTGTTTGAAAGCTAGAATTCTTATTTTTTGTAACTGTTGGCCATTCCTTGTGTTTGTCCTTGAATAACTATATATTGTGGAAGAGAAAATTGTAAGCCAGTCTTCGAATATCTGTAAAAACATTTGCATTTGACAAAACATAGGTACTTTCATCACAGATGGTAGGTAGTTTGTAGTTAGGACCATGCACTGATATGAGGGGAAATTCAGCTTTATTCAACAATTCAGGTGTTCTTTATTTAATTTTGTTTTAGCTCAGGCTTTCTAAATGAAAATCTGAAAATCTTCAAAGCTAAAGAATAATTCACAATTTCAAGGGGAATCATATACTGTACTAAAAATGCATAATAATTATTACATAAAGCAAATGGAGTAAGTGAGCAATGGCAGATGATTGTGAGTTTAATACAGAACCAGGGTTATGAATGTCACAGCAAACAATTTCAGTTTTCAAATAACTCCCAAAACAGGGCCTCAAGAGACCAGATATTTTTTTTCTTTATAAAAGTTAATTTTGATGTTAAATTTTTTTACAGGGTTTTTTGTTCGATTTTTTTTTTCTTTCTTTCTAGTGTTATAGCTTTTTGTCTAGCCATGTTTATGCAATGCATCTAAGGATTTTATTCAATTTTGATTTAAATATCGACTGTTGTACATGTGGCATAGCTTAATGTATTGTTTTTCAACATGTTAAAATATAAAATATAAAGTGCTGAAATGAGTGTTTATTCCTGTATAAATGTAAATTTATTGTGTTTTGTTCCAAATTCTGAGTTGGCAGAATCAAAACATGCAATTGTAACACATCCTACTCTGTATGTGAAACAACTGTTCAGAAGTAGGGGTTCTGGACCTTGACATGCTTTAATCTGATAAAGAATGACTACAGGTTGCGTCCTTTTGTACCTGGCAGCCTATCTAAACCTCTGTTTTTGGATTTATGAGGATAAGGACTGTTTTGGCAAACTATGAGCTCCTCCAGAGAATAGTTAAACGGTGATTAATCATTGTTTCTTCACTGAATGTGCAGAAAAGAATGGAAAAGCAGCATTTCACACCTCTGAAGCAATTAATCCCTGTGATCTCAGCCAGGTTTGTCTTGTAGATAAGTCAGGATACAAAACTGTTCCTAATTCATCAACCTGTGCATGCCATATAGTATAAAACACACAATTTATTTCATATCATTTATAGTCAAATTTTAAAAAGAGTGACTTTGCTATATCCAAGAGTGTCTTATATTAGCTTCATATAAACTAAGTACCAGAGATTACAATGGGATTCCGTTTTTATTGTGCACATCTGGTGTAGTCAGTATGCATTTTCTCATTCACTTGCTGCAATTTTTAGTGATTGTGACATAAATCATTTTCCTAATCAGAAACTTAAGTGACAGGAAGCCATCTCCTTTTCTGAAGAATAGAAACATATAATTTTTAGTACATTTTTCTTCTTGTAAAATTTAAACAAAAATACATTAATCCCCTTTATGTTACTGTACTGTATTTTCTTTGTGCATGTTCCTTATAGTAAAAGTGCCACATAATTAATACTTTATTATGACATTTAGTTTATAGATTTTTTTAAGCTGTGAGGTAAATAAAATGTTTTGACAGTCTAAGTTTGAATTTTCTTAGCTTGAGAATTTACTGGCCAATAGCTGTATGCCCATACCTTTTCAACGAGTGGATAAAAAGGAGCTTTTAATATTTTTGTTTGGTTTTAAGAAATACTTTCAAATATGATGCAAAACTATTACTAAAAAGCTATTAGCATTTTAGATTTATTGTTGGTTCCATTTTTTTCTATTAACTATTGCTACAGTATGTGTATTCCATTCTTATTAGTTGTGTTGCAACATTTGCTTATAAAATGTTGTACATACCATGCTATAGAATTTCATTTATCTATTTTCAACCCCTCCTTAATTCAGCTATAAGGGTGCACAGAATCAGAGTCTATCTTAGCAGAAAAGGCAGAATTAACTGTAAATGGTATGTCACTTGTTGGCAGAGCATACTTGTGTACACGCCTGCAAATGCATCTTTGGGATGTAGGAGGAAAATTGGAGATCCGGGAAGTGATTTGGAGAACATGCAAATTCCACATGGATGGTGACTAAGATGATAATTTCAATCCAGTCTCCTAGAGTTGTGGGGTAGCAGACCTAATACTGTGCCATTTTGTAGCCTAATATTAACATCAGATATTTCTTTAAGTGTATGATTTAAGAAATTTACCCACATTTTGGTAATAACATCTTTTATTTCTCCTCTTTTGTATATATGCAATAATTTATTTCTGTTGCTATTGTTTGTTGATTCTCTTGTAATAATACTCAATTTGACCCTTATTACTTCAGAATCATGTAAAGTTAGGACCTGGTCTTGTATGTATCCTAATGCATGTATTAGTGCAGAATCAAGAATCAGAATTAGAGGATAAATTTAGGTATTTGTGATGTCAAATTTGTTATTTTAAAATCAAGACATGCACTAATTTGCCCCAGAAATATACATTTTTAAGTGAAGTATTATTTAAAAATAAAAAATTAATAATAATGGCGGCACGGTAGCGCAGTGGTAGTGCTGCTGCCTCGCAGTAAGTAGACCTGGGTTCACTTCCCGGGTCCTCCCTGCGTGGAGTTTGCATGTTCTCCCCATGTCTGCTTGGGTTTCCTCCCACAGTCCAAAGACATGCAAGTTAGGTGCATTGGCGATTCTAAATTGTCCCTAGTGTGTGCTTGGTGTATGGGTGTGTGTTTGTGCGCCCTGTGGTGGGCTGGCGCCCTGCTCGGGGTTTGTTTCCTACCTTGTGCCCTGGGATTGGCTCCAGCAGACCCCCGCGACCCCGTAGTTAGGATATCGCGGGTTAGATAAAGGATGGATGGAAATAATAATAAATGTGTCATTCCCCGAGGCTTACAGCATTGGTCTATGGACTGCCAGAGCAAAAATGAAATAAAAGCCTTAAAACTGTTGTGTGCTATGCTTATTCATAGCAGTAGCCAAGTTGATTTAATGCAAATGAAACTTTATTCACATATGCAATGCTTTCACTCTTACAGATCTAGGTACGTAAATACAGTACATACATGAGGCATGATGCAAGATGAGGAATAAAGTACCTATAGCATTAGTAAATTGAGTAGAACAGTAGTAGTTGATTGATACGGAGGTACTGAGCATACTTACTTACCCAGTAAAACTCTTGTGTAAAAGAATAGATGTTTTATAGTGACAGCAGCATTAAGTACTACTACTATGACAAACAAAATCATGCTCTGTAGACACTATTTAACATTTTTCATTTCTGTACCACCCAGTTGTTCTGTGCCTTACTGTAGCTCAATGCTGTATATTTTTCTCTCCATGCCTTATCATGTTTTTCTGTCTCTTGTTTTCATTGCCGTCAATCTTTTGCACCTTATTATCAATGTTTTGTGACTCATACATACTAGGTTTATCTAAAATGCTAAATGTTTAACCATTTGCATAGTCTGACACATTGATGCTGCAAAAGGAGAGCTTATGTGTCTAAATTGTTAGAAATATTTAGCCGGATTGCTCAAATCTCTAGCAAAGAATGATTGAAACAGCACCATTCATAACATGAGGCATAAGAAACCATGCCTTTGTGGGTTAAATAGTTTCTGAGTGGAGGCTCAAAAAAAGAAATCACATTTTTGAAAATATAATATGCACATACTGTTTTGCAACATATGAATCAGTATTTAGGAACATTATTAGCTTTGAAGTGGACATATTCAGTAAGTTTTAAATGCTTTATTTCAAATGAGCTGATACTTTTGACCTCTAGAGTACCAAACCTATTTTTTTAAATTGTATTTGTTTCTCTATATTCCACTCACCGATCACTTCTCTCAAATTCATTACCAATATAAGGTCAGTACAGTACAGTGCACCACATTCACCTGCAGTATTGCAGGTAGCATGTTAAAAGTAACATGCATTACATAAATTTAAAGTAATGAGTAACCTAATGCAATGCTTATTTTACTGAAGTAAAAATACCTACATTACTTAACACTAGAATTGCTAACAATTGTGTGTTTTAACAATGTGTTTACACAAATTACTGTAGAAACGAAACACACATGAAATGCATGTGTTCCAAATAACGATCTATTATTTCCACTCTAAAACTCCAGCAGTTCACTCCCAGATAATCAAACAAGGCATGAGCTGGGAGAAGTTTGTGCACGTTCTAAGTCCGTGGGGGGGCTGGAATAGCAGGCTGCTTGCTGCTTGTCTTAATCGAAACATTTATAGGACAAAAGATGCTGATGGAGAGGTGTGAACGGATTTAAGGTGGGCTGGATTTTAGAGTTTTCTCATAGGCTCTGGTAATTCTAGTGTTAAAAAAAATAAAAAAAGTGTTATATAAAAGACTTATTGCCTTTTTTCACAAAGACATTGCCTGTTGCTGTGGTTGTAACATTATGCATGTTCATGTTCTTACCTTCATTTAATCCTGCTTATGCTGAGGGGTGAATTTAACTGGCCCAATTTAAAATCACGGGGAGCAAATGATTATTGCAGCACTAATAGGTGTAAGGCATGAAGCAAACTTGGTGGATGGTACGTTGGTCCTTTGCAGAGGTTGCACACCCCAACAGAAAAGAGAATGCTGAGTACAATACAACAACAGAAACCTATATATAAAGTGTCAGTTTATTTTTAATATGGCTATTTGCAAATTTTTTATAATTAACACTTAAAGGTTTCGCAAACAGTTGTCTCCATCATTATGTCAATCAGTTTCTCTTGTTCTATGAATCACCCTTCACACAGGGCACATCATATTGATGAAAAAGAAAAAAAAAACTAGTATTTAAGTAACAATGTAATTTGTTGCATAAAGATATTAAAGAAACAAACTTTGACTGGAAAAATAATAAGAGTTGATAGTACAACACGTTGACATTGATTGGCATATGATAATACAGTAGAACAGGTACCAGTAAAATAAGTACTGGATACAGTGAAGTTACAAGGTATAACAAGCTGAAATCCAAGAGAGAAAAGATAGTTGTGTAAGCTTGATTTTGAGGTGATTACTGACTGACAGCTTCACAGATTGAACCCAAGGATCCACACCTCGACTTACTCCAGCTGAAGTGCCTTAAGATAACTTTTGTTATCCTATGATTACTAATTCATTTCCATGTGTTTCTTTTCATAAAACCAGTTTGCCCTTCTGAGCTTGTTGCGACCTTAATTAGCCCCACGAGCCACCTGCCCAGGATAATTAAGTCAATTAATTTCACCCTCATTATTGAACAGCCTCTCTCGCTGCAACCTGGCACTCTTTAGTAAAGGCCTGGGGCCTTATGTATATACAGTGCATATGCACAAAAATGTTGCGTATGCCTGTTTCCATGCTCACTTTGAGATGTATAAAAGCTAAAGTTGACCTAAAGCCACTCACATTTTCACGACAGCCTCCCCCATTGCACATGTAAGTTTAGGCTTGGTTTTACAAGCTGGTGGCACCCAGCATCAAAGCAATGCTACTGTTTCTGTGGTGGCTTTTCTTTTTTAGATTCACATCTATAATGTTGGTTTTATCAAATACACTGAAATCAATTGCATATTGGTTATAAATTGAATTCTCTTGATTGTAATCATTCTGTAGCAATGTAATGGTGCACGGAATGGCCAAACTATTGCAACTATCATGTTTGCTTTAGTGTTGTTAGAAGAAATGGAAGAATCAGAAGAGAGTGTGTATTTATACAGGTATATGACTAGCAAAATACCTGCCCTTTGCAGCGGAGAAGTAGTGTGTTAAAGAAGTGATGAAAAGAAAAGGAAATATTTTGAAAATAACGTAACATGATTGTCAATGTAATTGTTTTGTCACTGTTGTGAGTGATGAGTGTTGCTGTCATATAGATATATATATATATATATATATATATATACACACACACACATATAAACATATATATATACATATCCATACATATACACATATATATATATATATACATATCTACACATACACACATACATATATATATATATATATATATAAACATATGTATGTGTGTGTGTATATATATATATATATATATATATATATATATATATATATATATATATATATATATATATATATATATATATATATATATACAGTCTTTGGGGTGCGAGCAACAGTTGCGGGGTACCAGAATCCATGAAGGAAGAAAAATGAAAACATTATTTGTACAAAATCTTAATTTATTTATCCATTCCTAAATAAATAAATGGGCAGGCTATTTCAGTATCAGTGCAATACGCTGCTTGTTAAAATGGATGACTCCCACTCTTACGTCCAAGTCTGCGTGGAAATTATGAACTATCGTATCTGTTCAAGTTCTATTTAAATTTTAAATAGAAGGAATTTTTATTTAGTCGACAGAATATTATTCGAATAAATCAACTCAAACCTTAAATAACTTATAATATTTTGCTCTCCATAAAAATATATCCTGTCTAAATTATACAAGTTAGAAATAAAGTAAACGTTAAAAGAACAAACATTCAAATTTCTTTACTCTTATGTAATTTTATATAAAAATAAACTTAAATTTTAAATATCCCAAAAGATTTTGCTCTCCATAAAAATATATCCTGTCAAAATTATACAAATTCAAATATGTACATGGTGCATAGCAAAACCTGGAAATATAAATAAAATTTGTTCTTTTCAGCAATAACAAATCAAATCATTCAGTTGTCTTTGCTCTTATGTCATTTTATCAGATTTGGACGCGTGGCATCTTTTTTTGGCAACAAGTTCGTTTCTGTTTGGTGTGAGGTTCTGTGTTGTGGAGATTCTCAGGATGGACTGCAGGTGCTCATCAGTGAGGCGACTCCTGTGTGCTGTTTTGTTAGTCTTCATCACTGAGAAGAGCTTCTCACACAGATATGTGCTACCAAACATGCACAAGGTTCGAGCCGCATGTAGACGGAGCTGGAGCATTTCTGCGGAATGGAGTGAATAAACTGTGTGGGCCGTGCAGTATCGCACTTTGCCTTCAGTGTGCCATTACACTGCAGCTCAATCACCTCCATCTGAATCTGCACAGGTGCAGTTTCCACATCGACGGCAAATGGGTTGCGAAAACAACTCAAAATTCTTTTTTTGTTCTTCAAAGTCACCAAAGCGCCGTGCAAACTCAGTGAGCAGTGCGCTCAGTTTATCAGCAAAGTGCGTATTTGGGAACACCGTTGTGCCGATTTGGTTCAAGATTACTTGGCAAAAGGGAAAGTGGGGCAAGTTGCACTGGTGCATTTGTGTCTCCCATAAAAGTAGCTTCACTTGAAATCACTTTGTGATTGTGCACGGGTAAAAACGGCTGCTGAAGAGTCAGATTCTTCTTTAACTCTTCTGCTTTCTGTATCTTGTGCATTGCATTCAGGTCTTTCAGGTTATCTTGATGTTTTGTCTCATAGTGCCGTCTTAGATTAAATTCTGTAATTACAGCCACATTAGCTCCACAAATGAGACACACGGGTTTACCGGCAATGTCAGTAAACATATACTCAGCCTCCCATCGGTTTTTAAAGGCTCTATGTTCAGAATCACCTTTTCTCTTCGGCATCGTGTGGGCTAGCTTCGCAATAACTTGCAGCATCATAAGCTAGACTTGATTAACGCGTAAGTGTTCGCAAGGCAGCTGAAGCGCTGCATTATGGGATCTGTAGTTTATCGTGTTACCAGCGCTTCATATCCCCGGCCATTAATAACAATAATACAGTATATAAAATGATCTCGCGGGCTTGATATAATTACACGCCGGGCCGGATGTGGCCCGTGGGCCTTGAGTTTGACACATATGGACTAAATAGAACTTGAAAAGAAATATTTTTTCGAATGTGATCGCGCAATTCAGATCGAGTTGACGCGAACTACAGTACATCGAGCCTGCGTGCTATTGTGGTTTTGCCTGTGTGCCTCAGTAAGTTACCCTCTCCTCGCTCTTACTTTTTTTACCGTTCATGTAATGAATACACTGAGTATGGCTTTACCAAAACAATCATTGATCCCGAATAAAGTATCCATTATTCATAAAGCTTCAATTGGTAATCTGTCTTTCTGCGTTAACCGCATATTTTTTCATACGTCTCAAACCAAGGGGATGCGAGGCTAAAATGAATCGAGAAGCGCGACATACTTAGTGCATCCCTCTGGGAATCAAACCTCGAAGTCAGCGCTAGAGGCGAAGCCTCTACTATTGCGCCACAGCGTGCGGTTTGTCTATTTGAGTGTAGCAGTGTAATTCGGTTTTTGTTCAGCACTCTTTGGAACTGTTGCTTTTTGTCTGCGCACTGCGTCAGTTCACGTGAGCCACTGAATATGGTTTTATATGTCACTCGCTCGCTTCTAATTGTTTCGCTGCCTTCTTAATTATATATTGCATGTTTTCTTCAGCGCTTTTTGTAGCTCTTCCTGGTTTTCTACGTAATGCCTGATTACGTGAGAGGTGTGATGATGTCACAAAAAACTCCACCTCCCACAGCTTTCGAGCTCAACTCCATTACAGTAAATGGAGAAAAATAGCTTCTAGTTATGACCATTATGCGTAGAATTTCGAAATGAAACCTGCCCAACTTTTGTAAGGAAGCTGTAAGGAATGAGCCTGCCAAATTTCAGCCTTCTACCTACATGGAAAATTGGAGAATTAGTGATGAGTCAGTCAGTCAGTCAGTCAGGGCTTTGCCTTTTATTAGTATAGATGATGACTGACTTCTAAGTTCATTTCAATTTCCAAGAGCTATCATCTTGGAGCTGTGTGCTGAACCGGCACCGACTTTACAGAGGCAGACTTTAAGGAATTGTGCTCTACCTGCACCTTTGCAAGTTCTGTCCGCTCTCTGCTTTTTAACCACAGGAGTTTTTCAGCGTTAACTTGCTGAATGATTGGGTATTTCTCAGTCATCACTGAGTCATGCCAAGCCAGCTGTATAGGTTGGTATTATCCGCTTGTCATCCAGATATATAAGATTTTCATACACTGTGGTTGAACTGGGAAACATCAAAGAGCAATTTGCAGCAACATCCAGTTTTCTTAATGTAATTGGAACAGTCAACTGTACGCTCATTGCTATTACATCAGCCAGGGATGAATCCGCAAAAGAATTAGCTGGCATTACATCATATATAGCAGGAGTGCCTGTAAAAACTGTAGCTTCGCACAGTCGCAGGTGCTTTTCCAACTAGTGCAGCAAAAAGGTGACAGTCCTTTTAAGGAAAAAGAGCAGATTTTTTTTTCTTTTGACGCTTGGCACTGATGCTACACTTTAAAGGTGCCTTTGGAGAATTAATTTGCTTATGTAAATAGAAAGCATATCTACTCTATTAATGTGTTACTCTGTAGTCCACAGAACATGTATCGCATAGTGCAAGCATGTAGCATGCTGCATATATAATGTGGCACACAATCGTGGCTTGCCCATACATGAAGAGACTGAGAGGCAGAATGTAAAAACTGGTAATCAGATGCAGTATTTATTTTTTAACCAATTAATTTAATTTGTGGTCAGTATCACATAGTACAGCTCTTACATTCCTTAGTCCACTAACCACATCTCTTGCAGCATCCACCATTCCATTTTGTGACTCAGAACAGCGTCCATCTGCACACAGCCAGATGGTCGCTCAGCAGTTTTTGAGGCAGAGTTGTGTGTGCAGCTAGCACCTGAAGATAAGCTCGGCACAGCAGCACAATCACCGCCTGACCATCGCACGGGGGTCAGCTTTTGTAATATTTTCTGAAACAGAATAAACAGACAGCGGACTGCGATTTGCCTTTTCACATTGACTGTAGTAATCTGATCACTTTTTTTATTTTAGGCACTGTGCAACTTTCTGAACTTGAACTTTCTAGTGCCTCCACCACGCTTTTGTTGCTTATACCACTGTGTATGCCAACAAATAGTACGTTTTTCCTTGCCTCCACTTTGCAATTGCTGAAATTCTTCTTTTTCCACTTTCTTTTCCCATTGTCTGTTAACCAAACACTGAGTGGAAGATGATATTTATATCAATTTGCATATTAATATATGTAGGCACGTGCACGTGTGTTACATTTCACGCTGACCAGGATTTATGGATTGGAAGTTGGCTTACGCACGGTTTTGAGCAACTGAATTTTTTTGAGTATACGCACATTTCTACTTTTTTCTGTACGCCATGTTTTAGTATGAATTCTATGCACGGCGTTATGCATGAGGACCCTGGTGAGAAGAAGTCTTACTGATTCTTCTTTGGGACAAGCATATTGCACCAGGCTGCTTTTACTGTTTAAAAACAAAAAAAAAAAAGTATCATGCATGCAGACTAGGACTTTCTTAGTAAGTGGTTAACTTAACACATGGTAACTTTAATGTCTCTTATTTACAGTTGGATTTCTGTACATTTTAGTATTTATATGATTACTACATTAAAATGATCAATTCAGTATACAGTTCATTCTCTGAAGAACATCTCTAATAATAGCATCTGTTTAAAGCAATATTGCATATTATTTTAAATATTTTCCTTTTATTTTCATTTTTGGCATATTATTTATTTCCTTCACAAACAATGCACACGTATTTTTATTTTTTTAATGGGTAGAAACCATAATGGAATTGTATTATAATAATAATCATTTCATCAGACAATCTTTATTTTATATAGTATGCACTGTCACAGGGTCCTTTCCAAGACTAACAGCATTACAGGATGGCACAATCAATTTCAGCAGTTAAGTAGATTTTTTTTTCATCTACAAAAGAAATTCAATTTTGATTTTTTTGTGAATTTTGTCATCAGGTGTGTGCCATGCATAATGGTCACAGTCTAACGTCCATCTCACTTTGAACTTAGAATTAAGGAAATAAATTTATGGAGAATAAATTTACAATAGGGCAATAAGATGATGCATGAATCCAGTGTTTAGGGCTTGAATCTCAGCCTGACTTCTCTATGTATGAAGTTTGCATGTACTGCCCATGTCTGTTTTTTCTTTGGATAATCTGATACTTTTTCAACTTCTTAAATATCTGTTAGATTAACTGGCCATTCTGAATAGCCCATGTTTGAGTGTGGATATGTGCAAGAGTCAGTCATCGATTAGAGTGACACTTCATCTTTTGTTGGGTACTGCCTTGTGTACAATGCTGCTGGGATAGGTTCTGCATTGAAATAAACAAAATTTGAGAATGTTATGTGATTTTTAACACGTATATAATATGACACAGCAGCACTTTAGATGTATACAATTTTAATTTGTAATGCAACATATCCTTCTGTGGTTCTATTTCCAATAAATCACTTGCAGTTTTATCATTCTAAAAAGTATGAATTGATGTTTAAATATTTAAACAGTCACTACTAAAATGTGTCATCATTTCTGTTTAAAAATTGTTACTGTCATTAAATATACAACTCAACTTCTTTTTTTGACATGTTCTCTATTATAATTTCTAATAGTACAAGTCTATTCCACAAAATTTGCTTGTATTCATCTATTCAGAATATTTTACTTCTTGTTTTTATGATTCCTGAATCTCGTTTATTATCAATAACCTTTAGTGGCTAAACAAATAAACATAAAAATTTGGGAAAAAAAATGTGTATGATGTGTGTGTAGGTGAGGTAGTGATAAATAATTTTTTTTGAGTACCAATGCAGTTTTATGCAGGGGCTAAGGTTGTATATTCAGGCCATCTGGTTCTGCTTAATATCCTAACAGCTGCATTCTGTAAAAGCTACAATCTGTCATATATGAATAAAGAGGTACCATAAAGAAGGGCATTAGTAATTTTACATAGAAATAATAGCACATTAAAGTATTTGTGTGTTGGCAAAAGAAAGATAAGAACAGGCTCATAATGCCGGAGGAGTGGTGTAGTTAATACAATTAACATAAGATTAATTAAATCACTGCACAATAGATTATATTCACATTTCTTTTTCTGTACACAAATGAAATTATAACTCTGTTAAATGAGTTACCAAAAATATAAATAATTATTAAAAGTTATGAAAAGGGCATCCATTTGTGTTAAATTGTACATTGAAAACTTAATCAACTTTGTGTGTCTGGTTGCTGTATTTGATTGTGGCATAACAGAAAATTATAGAAGGACTTTTTTATGCAGTTTAGAGTGCATATATACTATGTATTTCGTGAAATCAACAGCTTTCTAGATGAATGTTAATATTTAACTAGAAACATTTTTCTACCTTAAGTGATGTCTTGTCCACTCTTTTTTAAAGTATTACTTTATAATAGCTGTGCTTCTCCTAGCTTTACTTTTTAGAGATAAAGAGGATTTCTGTTTACTTTTACCAGACATTCAGAACATACCACCACAGCTGCCAGTGGTATGGAAGCTATTTGTGTCACTTACTGTATTGACAGCAAATTAAGTTAAAAACTATGAAATACTGCACATTATCTGTACATGTACTATATCTGTTTAGTCATATATGTATGTGTTTGTTTCATTTCTAAAGATAAACAAAATTTAAATATGAATTGTAAGATGTGTGATGGTTTGTAGGCAAACTTTCTTAAGTTAATAGTATATATTCACAGGAAACAATAGTTTTCTGTTTTAAGGATAAGTATGTCTGAAAGGGAGCTTGGGACAAAAAAAAAAAAAACCATATGACTATCCCGAAAACATCAGCATACTATATTACAATTTTTATGAAATAAATGAATATGTGTAATTAAGAAATCTTTTTTTTCCATGTTTCATTTCTCATTCTTGAATGAATGTTAATGATAATTTTCAAAAAGCTGTTTTGGATTAAGCAGTGTTGAGAATGTTTTCTTTTCAGTAACATCTGATTCTGTCTCTTTTATTTAGTAGTAAAATTACTGCAGTTCCTTTCCTTATCACTCATGTTTAACATATGCATGAATAGAAATAATGCATTCCTAACAATTCAATAAAGCATTGTGTGTTCAACTGCTTGTTACCACAAATATCCAATCAGCCATTCACATGGCAACAACTTAATTCATTTAGGCATACAGACATTGTCAAGGTGACCTATAGAAGTTCAAACCGAACATCAGAATTTGGAAGAAAGATGATTTAAGTGACTTTGAACGTGGCATGGTTGTTGGTGCCAGACCGGCTGATCGGAGTATTTCAGAAACCGCTGATCTGCTGGGATTTTCACACACAGCCGTCTCTAGAGTTTACAGAGAATGGTCCACAAAAGGTGAAATATCCAATCAGCGGCAGTTGTCTGGGGAAAAAATTGCCTTATTGATGCCATAGGTCAGAGGAGAAGGGGCAGACTTGTTTGAGCTGATAGAAAGGCAACAATAACTCAAATAACCACTTGTCACAGCCAAGGTATACAGAAGACCATCTCTGAATGCACAACCCATTGAACCTTGAAGAAGATGGGCTACCGCAGCAGGAGGCCACAGCAGGTGCCACTCCTGTCATCCTAAGAACAGGCAACTGAGGCTACAATTTGCATGGGGTCACCAAAATTGGACAATAGAAGATTGGAAAAATTTCTGGTCTGATGAGTCTTGATTTCTACTGCGACATTCAGAGGGTAGCGTCAGAATTTGGCAACAATAACAAGAAAGCATGGATCCATCCTGCCTTACATCAATGGTTTAGACTGGTGGTGGAGGTGTAATGGTGTGGGGGATATTTTCTTGGAACGCTTTGGGCCCCTTAGTACCAACTGAATATCGTTGAAATGCCTCAGCCTACCTGAGTGTTGTTGCTGACCATGTACATCCCTTTATGACCACAGTGTACCCATTTTCTGATGGCTACTTCCAGCAGGATAATACACCATGTCACAAAGGTCAAATAATCTCAAACTGGTTTCTTGAACATGACAATGAGTTCATTGTACTCAAATTGTCTCCATAGTGATCAGATCTCAATTCAATAAAGCACTTTTGGGATGGGGTAGAATGGGAGATTCATATCATGGATGTGCAGCCAACAATGCTGCAGCAACTATGTGATGTCATCATGTCAGTATGGACCAAAATCCCTGAGGAATATTTCCAACACCTTGTTGAATCTGTGCCATGAAGAATTACAGGAGTTCTGAAGGCAAAAGGGGGTCCAACCTGGTACTAGCAGGGTTGGTGCCACTATAAAGGTGAATTAGGCATTTGCCAAGGATGCAGATAATGAACACGACTAAGCTACTGAACAGTTGGCACAGATTTTGAAATATTCAGAAATTCTTAATCAGATCTGAAAGTGTATGTGACAGCTATCTTTGGATTCATCAACAAATGTGTGGATGACCTTCCATGTAAATATGGAAACAATTGGCTCTTTTTCCAGTTTCCAGTGTAACCCAGGTGACATCTTTAATTTACCTAATATGAAAGCTTTAAGTACAAGAACTATAAGAGAAGGGTTCAAGAAAGTGATTTGGATTACTACGGTATATGCAAATACCATAAAAAATCCGTGATCTTTATGTAACAGTACTATAGATGCACGTAATATATTTCAGGGTACACTAATGTTTATAGAATAAAAAAATAGTCCTACCCATAATATCTCTTCCTTCCAGATAAGCTTAATCATTCGTAATGCCCCCCTTTTGCGAGGCTTTGCGTCACTGAATGATTCATTCTTCAGGCTGATTTATACTTCTGTATTGAGCTTATGGCGTAGGCTGTCGTTCACATCCTCAAAAATGTGACTAGGTGTTGCATTAATCTGGACCCTGCACAGACCCCTGCAACTCTCAGTGATCAGTTTGGTAACTATGTATTTCCTGCAACACCTGGGTTCGCTTCCCTGGTCTTCCCTGCATAGGTTTTGCTCCCACAGTCCATAGACATGCAGGTTAGGTGCATTGACAATCCTAAATTGTCCCTAGTGTGTGCTTGGTGTGTGGGTGTGTGTGTGCGTGTGCCCTGCGGTGGGTTGGCGCCCTGCCTGGGAATTTGTTTTTGGAGCCTTGCGCCCTGTTGTTGGTTAGGATTGGCTTCAGCAGACCCCCCATGACCCTGTGTTAGGATATAGCGGGTTGGGTAATGACTGACTGACTGACGTTTCCATTTGTTTTCTGTTACTGTGAATTAAGATGAAGCAGACTGAGGAAAGACTTGTTGAAAAGTTAGAATCTATACACATTTATATGTTACCTCATCACAGCACTACAAAAACAATCCAGTGGTATCCAATTTGTGGTGCAAAATATTGGCTAACATCGGTTTACAAGTTGTTGGATGTTTGAAAAAGTGGAAAAATGTGAGGGAGAAATATGTTTGCCTACAGAAGAAAGTTTGTATCAAGAGGAGTGGCGATCCTGGAGTGTAAAAAGTGCCCGCAATTTAAATGATCATTCACTTTTTTTACATGCTACAAACACCGCCAACTAGCGTTCAG